>NC_056726.1:1982764546-1982894968 GCF_019279795.1 Protopterus annectens
CATCACACAAGAGAAGTGGGTAAGAAGGATGTATCCAGTGGTTATCTCATTCAATTTTGAAACATCCCTTTCTCCTTCTCATTGTCAGATGTCCCATCCAGTCAGTCAAAAGAAAAAAAGGTTTGTTCTCCTCTTCTAAAAAGAACCATCCAGGAGGTCCCTCCATACCAGTGCTGGTCAGGATTTTATTCATAATTCTTTTTTGTTCCGTATTAATCAAAGGACGTCAGGCTTATTTTGGACCTAAGCATCCTAAGCAATTATGTCAAATACACTCGTTTTTGAATGGTCTCAGTGGAATCAGCTCTTCATTGTCTTCAGAAGAATGAATGAATGTGCTGTTTGGATCTTGAGAATGCGTACCTTCACATAAAAGTGGAGAAGGAGTCCAGGAGATTTCTGCATTTCCACTTGGGAGCCAGTCACTGCCGGTTCAAAGCTCTGCCTTTTAGTCTCACCTCAGCCCCCAGGATATTCACCAAATGCATGATGGTACTAGCAGCCCATCTATGACTCTTGGCATTCAAGATATTCCCTCATCTGGGGTCTCTACAAACCAGGGATTACTTTCTACAACTATGTAGTTCACTAGGCATATCTGTCAATCTAGGAAAATCCATTCTTATCTCTGTCATTGTTTAGTTTTTCCGGGATGCCATTTGAATGCAACTGTAACCCTGATTTCTCTTCCCCATGACAGAATTTTATCCTTGGGAAATGCAGTACAGAATCTTCTGGAGTTTGATCACCCTTTGTCAAGACTGATTTTGAGGGTATTGGGTCTCATGACATCTTCAATATTGATGGTGCACTTTGCTAGCTTCCACAAAAAGATTCTAAGGTGGCTACTTCAGTCACAGTGGTCTCAGATATTCAACCCTCTTTCTCATCTGATTATTTTATGATCTGGAGATCAGGACAGTTCTCCTTGTGCAGCAGGAACTACAGGATTATCTTCCTCCATGAGTGATAAATACACAGATGGATAATATGACAGTAGTGTGGTACATAAACAAGTAAGGCAAACCAGATCTTGCCTGTATGTCATGAGGCAATAAGAGTATGACAATGGGCAATGGCCTCTCACTGGTTTCTAAATGCAACACACATCCCTGTGAGATTTGGAGATCTAGTGAGCAGTCTCATCAGGAATCTCCTGAGTGGCCCCTGAATCCAGGAATTGCTGAGGAGATATTCAGTCACTGAGGCATCCCCTGCTGTGACCTATTTGTGACTGCCAGACCACAAAATGCAGCAGTTATTTTACTCTGCTCCCTCATTGGGGGCAGACACCCCACCCCAGGAACACTGTATCTCATTGCTGGCCCTCAGGGTTGCTTTAGGACTATCCTACTGTCCCACTCATGACCAGCTTCATGCAGCATTCCATAAGGTGGAAGGTCACTGTCATACACATAGCCCATTTCTGGCCCCTTCTGTAATAATAAAACATAAAATAAAGAGGAATTCCAGAGACACTGCAGAATGTATAAAACGTCATTTAACAAAAGATAAAACAAAACTTAAACAGGAGCACTTTTGCAACTAGCTGTTCATCGGTCATCTGATGAAGCACTAGTTGTGAAAGCACTCACGTTTAAGTTTTGTTTTGTCTTTCATTAAATGACGTTTTATACATTCTGCAGTGTTTCTGGAATTCTTCTTTATTTTACATTTTGTGCTACATTTTTTGAGGTCTTCCAGCTTTACCTGTTGGGATTTCTTTGACTGTTTTGCATATACCTTCTGTAACCGTACTTGAAGGAACCCCTCTTGGTTCCTTAATCTGCTGCCAGATCTCATCACTCACCTCTATATGGAGCCTCACCCAGACATTCTCAACTTGTAGATGACTGCTTGGTTTCTGTAGTTCATATGATGGCAAGGGATGCAACTCATTCTTCAGATGTTGTCCAGATTCTTACATCATTTCCGAAGTCTTTTTACCCGCATAGTCTATCACAGTAAATGGAAAGGATTCAACTTGTGGGCTGAATCCCAAAACACAGAGCCTTTTTCTGCTTCTGTTGGGGACTTATTCTGTTTCTTGTCTTTCTTATTTAGCTTTGGTTCTATTTTCTCTACTATCAAGGTGCAGCTAGTGGTTATCTCTTCCTTTCACATTGGCTTTTAGGATACTTTTAGATGCTTTTTGATACTTCTTTGGTTTCTTAAAGCCTTTCTTAAAGGTACCTTCTTGTTGTGACAACTTGTTAAACATTCAGGACTATCTTGGGATTTGAATTTAATTTTGTAAGCATTAACCAGAACTCCATCTAGATCAGCAGCATCTGGAGACTTAAAATTCTTGTTCTGAAAAAAAAAAACATCTTCTTAGTAGCTATCACTTCGGCAAGGAGGAATTCAGAACTTCACTTCCTGTCTTCCATTTCATGAGGACACAGTTACCTTGAGGACCATTCCCTCCTTTATTCCAAAAGTCTTACTCAACCCATCCATCTTCCTTGTTCTTTCCTAATTGCCAGAATAAAGGGGAATACATTCTTCATACAGTTGGACGTACATAGGTAGCTCTGTTTTTACATCCATGGAATGACACCCTTTAGAAAAGATAAACAGCTGTTCCTGTTCTTTGCTCATAACAGAGTAAAAACATATCTAAGATTTCCTTGTTTTGATGGTTGTTTGATTGTATATCCTTTATCTATCCTCTCCATTGCAAATCCTTAACCTCCAAACCTAGAGCTTATTATACGAGAACCATAGTGACTTCCATAGCATTTCTTCAGATCTCTTTCTTTTTATGACATTTTTCAGTGAGCTACCTGGTTTTCCTGTCACACATTCATTTAATACTATAAGTTGGACTTCATTTCCAGAATCAGAGCTTCCTTTGGAGCCTCCATCCTGAAAGGTCCTCATGAAGAGGACACCAGAAATTTCTGCAGCTACAGATTCTGACCTATATGGCGGATCAGGCAGACTGGGTGAATAGGATATGAAAGTTATGTACTTGACATAATGATAGATCTTAAGTTGTCAATCTCGCCTTCATTCTTGCTGGATGGGTTCGGAGCCGATCCTCGGCTCCGCCTCGACCTATACCAAAGCTCGAGAGCTATTTACCAGCCCGAGGCCCTCCCTATATCCCACAATGCTAGGCATCCAATACCCAGATCTCGTTTGCCGCTTCAGCTACGAGGTTGCGTTTTTACCGGCTCCAGGTCGTATAAAACTTTTTTACTAAGTTTATTTATATATAAATAGCTATTTCTTGTTAGATATATTTCTCTTAGTGTCCCCTTTCTGATCCCTTGAGAAATCCCATTTAGAAACTCTCTTTGCTAGTAGTTTTCAGAGTTTCTCCCCCCTCCCCCACCCTTTAGGGTAGAGTTAGTTTTTTCTTATATATATTTATATTTTTACTAGTCTTGTTAACTGTATATGGTTATAGCAGTATTATTACTCTTATTACTACTATATTATGTAGTGTTAGTTCTAGTGCATGTGTGTGTGTGTGTGTTGTGTGTTAGGCACTAGTTACTTATTTCCTTGGTACCCTGTTATAGTGTCATTATGTCTAAGGATACTAAGGTCTCAGGTTTCAAGAAGTGTGACTCGTACTGTCAGAAGATGTCTCTGACAGACGGTCACACTTCTTGTGTGTATTGTTTGGGCTCTCTACACCTGTAGGACTCTTGTTCGGTCTGTCATGCCTTCAGTCCGTGAGTCCTGCAGGAGCGTAGGAACAAACTTATTTTGAGGGGCTTACTTAAGCCTGAAGGGTCCCCGACTAAGCCTTCGTCGGGTAAACCCTCCAAGCCCGCCAAACCGTCGGCTCCCTGTCCGGAGCCGTCGCCAAGTGGAGCTACTGCCTCCTCGTCGGTTCCGTCTGGAACCGACACTTTGAGATTTCAGTCGGCTCCTGTTGTAGTGTCGGAGCCTTCTCTGAGCCGAAACCGCTTGAGATCTCCCTCTTTGGAGTCTGTTCGTTCGGCTCCGAGATCTCCGTTACTACAGTCGGAGCGGAGCTATAGGTCACATTTCTCTCGGTCTTCCATACTTTCTGATCACAACCTCGAGAGTGTGGTCAGTAGACTCCTTAAGTCGCAGGCACTTGCCCAAATGTTGACTAGCCCTTCTCAACAGACTGCGGCTATCCCTGCATCTTCAACAATTCCTCCTCCAACTCTTCCATTATGTTCGGAGCCGGAGCTCATTGGGGCTCGAATCGTCGGTACATTGGAGCCGATACCACACGTTTCAGCTCCTTCGTCGGCTCCGATCTCTTCATTGGTTCCGTCCGTGGAGGGATCCGGGTGCCGAGACTCCCTCGTCGGCTCTGAGGGGGCGAGTGGCATCGGACCCTTGTCCGACCCCGTTCTCCCTCTCGGCGCAGGTGAGCTCGGCCCCGACATCGGCCTCAGCTCTCAGTGCTGGGGGGGTTCTCATCTCTTCGGAGCGGGGACCTTCCTCTCTGCCCGATAGGGGTGCCTTCGAGGTCATGAGGAGCGTACTGACTCCTGGGTCGGACCCACGATTGGCTCCTTCAGCTTCTCCCCCCATGGTGCCTACGTCGGTCTCTGTTCACCCTCCTGACCCCAAGCGTGGAAAACAGATGCTCCAGGTAGCCCCATTGGGTGTGTCTTCCTCTTCCAAGGCCTCCCCTGATCATCCAGAGGAGCCCCCTTGGAAGAGAAAATGTAAGAGGAAACATGTTGACTCCCCCGAGTCAGTCACCTCAGACACTGATTTGGAGGATTCGGAAGGGTCCCCAACGTCCCCCTCTGAGGATGTCTCCTTTTCAGACATCCTTGAGATCCTTAGGCAGAGGGGGAACTGGACTGCCCTTAACCCCTCCGAGGACGAGTCGGTGTACCTGGACGCCTTTGGTTCTTGCCCCTCCACCTCCTGGGTGTCTCCGCCTTTTGACCCACTCATGGAAGTGGTGGCTTGGAAGGCGTGGATGGCCCCGGACACAGTGGAACCAACTCCCCGTAGGCCCACAAAGTTTATTACAGCCCCGTCCGACAAACAGTTTCTTATGAAGGGTGTCCCGGTTGATGCCATGCTGGTTGCAGCAGCCACTAAGAAGGAGTTGGCTGATCCTTCTGTCCCTGTCCATCCACCTAATAAAGAATCTAGGACAATGGACAGGTACGGGAAGCGGATGTTTTCTTCAGCGACCTTTTCCATGCGGTCGCTGAACTACCTGTGCCATTTCACCCGCCTTCAAAGGGATATCCTTAAGGAATTGGGTGATACCCTTCAGGATCCATCTGCTGTGGGGTCTCAGGAAAAGATTAACTCCCAGCTGGCAACCCTTAACTCCATAGTTAATTCCTGCATGCGGCTCATTTCTTATGCAGCCGATGGGATGAGTAGGGCCGCAGGCACAGGTGTAGCCTTGAGACGACATGCCTGGATGTGGTTGTGCAACCTTGCTGACCCCTTTAAGGCATCCTTCACCAGCACCCCCTTCAATGGTTCGGCTTTGTTCGGACCACAGGTGAAGGATACACTTACCAGGTGCTAGCAGGAAGGCAAGACTCTCTCTGCCGTGGGAGTCCATTTTTCTACCCCATCTAGACCATACCCAAAAGGTCAGAAGGGTGGAAAAATGTGGCTTCGCAAACCCCAGGGAGTCATGCCTGACGCACATGGCGAGTTTCCCTCCAGGGGCAGAGGAGGGAACAATAATAGACGCCGCCCGAGGGGCAGAGGGGGTCCGCAGAATCAGGGTAGCAGGGAATCTTTCTCTGACAAACCCTTCCAGCACCCCTGAGGGGCTGCCCGACTGTCCACCTTTGGAGGCAGTCAGGGGAAGATTGTCACTGTACCCAGAAGCCTGGCAACTCTTTACACAAGACAAATGGGTACAGTCTATCAAATCCGAGGGTTACAAAATTCCCTTCATCCACACCCCTATACAAAGAAACAGATCCCTTCCAGATGTCCCACCCGCGCTAAGGGATCAAGCAGTACTGGAAATTTCAAAACTGCTAAAAAAGAGGGCCATCCAGCCAGTCCCAGCAGACCAGCAAGGATCCGGAATTTACTCCAAGTTCTTTTTGGTACCGAAAAGGACAGGGGACTGGAGACCCATTCTGGATCTCAGCAGAATGAAAAGGTCTATTCAAAGAACAAAGTTCCGGATGGTCACGCTTCAGTCCATTCTACCCTTTTTGGGTCAGGACAATTGGATGTACTCTATAGACCTTCAGGATGCGTACTACCATATCAAAATGAACAGGCCACAGCCCCCAGGGTGTTCACCAAATGCATGGCAGTGGCTACGGCTCATCTGAGACGACGGGGATTCCAGGTGTTTCCATATCTCGACGACTGGTTCCTTACAGCTTCCACCAGGCATCAACTTCTGCGAGCCAGGGAATATACCTTTCAGACTTGCTCCGAGCTAGGTATATCAATAAATTTCGAAAAGTCTGCATTGTCGCCTTGTCAATCTATAACATTTATAGGCGCAGAAATAAACACAAAAGATCTGTCTGCAAAACTTCCTCCAGACAGAGTATCAGACATTCGCCGACATGTGCAAGTACTACTAAAGTGCAAGACGATTCAGGCCAGATTTGTACTAAAAACATTGGGTCTTATGGCGGCAGCGATCATTCTAGTCCCCCTGGCTTGTTTCCACATGCGGATCCTTCAGTGGATGCTTTTTACCCAATGGTCCTTTCAACAGCTCCCAGTTTTCCACAGAATAATGATCACTCAAACATGCAAAGACCACCTGGCTTGGTGGATGGTCTCCCCCCTACAGTTCTCCAGGGCAGACCGTTTGTTCTTCCTCCTCCTGTTGCCACGGTGACCACGGATGCCTCCCTGATCGGGTGGGGGGGGGCATTTTTAGGGCAGGACTGTCCAGGGCACTTGGCAACCCCTAGAATACCACCTGCATATAAACGTCTTGGAGATGAGAGCGGTACTTTTAGCGTTGCAAGCTCTTCAGGACTCTCTACCTATCGGGACTATTGCAATTCAAACAGACAATATGTCTGTAGTGTGGTACGTCAACAAGCAGGGCGTAACCAGATCCTACCCCTTATGTCGAGAAGCACTCAGAATCTGGCAGTGGGCGATCTCTTCTAGCAACGCACATCCCCGGTAAGTCCAACGTCATAGCAGACAGGCTGAGCTGAGCCATTCTCATGCCTCACGAGTGGTCTCTCAATCAGTCAGTAGCGGACAAGATATTCCGCAGATGGGGTCAACCTTGCTGCGACCTTTTCGCAACCCCTCTCAACAGCAAGTGCGAAGACTTCTTCACTCTATTCCCCCTCCCCGGCCATTCCCCCAGAGACGCTCTAGTCCACGATTGGCCCCGGAGTCTTCTGTATGCATTCCCTCCATTTCGGTTAATTCCCAAACTGATTCAGAAAGCAACCGCTTTGGGTTCCAGGATGATCCTCATTGCCCCTTACTGACCTCGACAAATTTGGTTCCTGTTCCGGCATCATCATCTGTTGGAGCAGCCCTGGAGTCTGAACCCAGTGCCGGACCTGTTGGTCCATCAGTCAGGCGGGCTGCACCAATCCCTTCAGTCTCTCAACCTCACAGCTTGGTTGCTCCACGTCCAACCTTAGCCAGGCTTCCACAGATTTCTCAGCCAGTACGTGAAATCATCCTTTCTTCGCATAAATCTACTACCAGAAAAACCTATGCTAGTAAGTGGAAACGTTTCTCCTGCTGGGCAGAGACCAGGAATATAGATCCTTTTACATCCCCTGTACACCCTGTTCTGGATTTTTTGGCAGAGCTCTTTCGAGGAGGCTCCTCTTCTGCCACCATTAGAGTCCAATTGGCTGCCATCGCTAATTTTCATGCTGGACTGTCAGAGACCAGCATCATGTCCCATAAACTTTGTAAAGCCTTTCTCAAAGGAACTGTATTACTCAGGCCTCCAATTAGAGATCCCCCCGTCTCCGTGGGATCTGAACCTTATAATGTTAAGTTGTCATCCTCGCCTTCATTCTTGCTAGATGGGTTCAGAGCCAATCCTCGGCTCCGACTCGGCCTATACTATAGCTCGAGAGCTATTTTTACCGGCTCGAGGCAGCCCTATATCCCACAATACCATGTGCTAACTACCCAGATCTCGTTTGCTGCTTTGCTGCAAGGTTGCGTTTTTACTGGCTCAGGTCAGTGTAAAAAAATTTTTTTTTTCTTTTTGTGAGGACTTTTAAAATTTAAGGTTAGTTTTCCCTATCTGTTCATTATGTTACCCTTAAAAGCTTATTAACAGTTTTCGTTAAGCCCCCCCCCCCCCCTCCTTTAGTCAAATTGATAAACGGGCCTTCGGGCTTTAGTTTTTCTATAGTTATCACTATAGTTTGCCCTTATTGAGTGTGTGTGTGTGTGTTTTCCTAGTCAGCCCTTTAACTTCTCCCCTTGTGTGAGTGTTTGAGTGAGTTGTGTGTGCTGACTGTGTTAGATTTTTAGTGTCCACTATAATGTCCAAAGACACTAAAGGCTCAGGATTCAAGAAGTATGACTCGTGCTGTCAGAAGATGTCTCTGACAGACGGTCACACTTCTTGCATTTTTTGCCTGGGACCCTTGCACCTGCAGGACTCTTGTTCCGTTTGTCACGGATTTAGTCCAAGAGTCCTGCAGGAGCGCCGCAATAAACTAATTTTGAGGGGCTTATTGAAGCCTGATGACTCCCCCGTCTAAGTCTGGCTCGGGGAAGTCGTCCAAGCCTGCCAAACCCTCGGCTCCAGTTCTTAGTCGACGGCTGGCAGAACCGAAAGTGCTCCAACATCGGCTCCAGTTGGATCCGATGTGAGCAAGACTTTGCCCGCTCCAAAACCTGTATCGGAGCCGACAACAGCACGCAAGCGCTCTAGGTCACCCTCCATAGAGTCCATTCGTTTGGCTTCAGGATCGCCCTTACTGTCAGAGCGGAGTCATAGGACTCATTCCTCCAGATCTTCCAGGCTATCCGACCATGACATTGAGAGGGTGGTCAGTAGACTCCTCAAGTCTCAGGCACTGGCCCAAATACTCCAAAGCCCATCTCACCAGACTGTGGCTCCCTTGGTGCCAATTTCGATTCCTCCTCCGACTCTTCAGTTGAGCTCGGAGCCGGAGTTTGTCGGAACCGGGACCTTACCCACGTCGGAGCCGATACTACCATCTTCGGCCCCGGCGTTGTCGGCTCCGACCTCTTCATTGGTGCCATCCGTGGAGAGGTCCGGACGCCAGGACTCCATCGTCGGCTCCGAGGGGGCAAGTGGCATCGGACCCTTGTCCTACCCCGTTCTCCCTCTCAGAGCATCGGCGCTGGTTAGTTCAGCCCTGACATCATTCTCGGAGCCTTCTCTGTTGGTGCCGGGAGCGGTCCTGGTATCCTCGGAGCCAGGACTTTCTTCTGTGCCTGTTAGGGGAGCCTTTGAGGTGATGAGGAGCGTGCTGGATCCGGTGTCCGCTCCAAGGTTGGTTCCTTCAGCTCCTCCCTCTACAGTGCCTGTTACGGTCTCTGGTCATCCTTTGGCAATTGATAGCAGAGATCCAAAGCGTAGGGTACCCACTTTGGGTGTCTCTTCTTTGTCCGAGGCCTCTCCTGAAGCTTCAGGGGAACCCCCTAGGAAAAGAAAGTGCAAGAGGAAGCACGTAGACTCTCCCGAGTCTATCACTTCGGACACCGACTTGGATGAGTCGGAGGGTTCCCCGAGATCCCCCTCTGAGGATGTCTCCTTTTCAGACATCCTAGAGATCCTGAAACAGAGGGGGAATTGGTTCACCCTCAAACCCTCCGAGGATGAGTCGGTTTACCTTGACGCTTTTGGGTCTCACCCTTCCACCTCCTAGGTGTCCCCTCCTTTCGACCCACTAATGGAAGTAGTGGCCAGAAAGGCGTGGGCAGCTCCTGAATCGATGGAACCTACCCCTAGGAGGCCTTCTAAGTTTATTTCTGCTCCGGTTGACAAACCATTTCTGACCAAAGGTATATCGGTAGATGCTATGGTGGTAGAAGCCGTCACTAAGAAGGAATTAGCTGATCCTTCTGTATCTGTTCATCCTCCTAATAAAGAGTCCAGGAATATGGACAGGTACGGTAAGCGGACATTTGCTTCAGCGACCTTTGCCATGCGGTCACTGAACTATTTATGTCATTTCACCCGCCTTCAGAGAGATTTGCTCAAAGAACTGGATGAAACCATACAGGATCCTTCTGCTGCGGGGTATCAGGACAAGATTAACTCCCAGCTGGCTACCCTGAATTCCATTGCCAACTCCTCCATGCGGCTTATCTCTTATGCAGCCGATGGAGCGAGTAGGGCCGCAGGCACAGGTGTTGCATTAAGACGTCACACCTGGATGCGACTCTGTAATTTTACTGATCCCTTCAAGGCATCCTTCACCAACACTCCCTTTGATGGTTCAGAGTTGTTTGGACCTCAGGTGAAGAATACCCTCACCAGGTGCGAGCAAGATGGTAAGACTCTCTCTGCCGTGGGAGTCCACTTTTCCACACCATCTAGACCATACCCTAAATATCAGAAGGGTGGAAAGATGTGGTTCCGCAAACCACAGGGACTCGCGCTTGCCGCACGTGGTGAACTTCCCCCCAGAGGCAGAGGGGGAACAATAATAGACACCACCCCAGGGGCAGAGGGGGTCCACAGAACCAGGGTTCCAGGGAATCCTTCCCTGACCAACCCTTTCAGCATCCTTGAGAAGCTGCCCGACTGTCCACCTTCGGAGGCAGTCGTGGGAAGATTATCTCTGTACCAGGAAGCCTGGCAATCCCTCTCTCAAGACAAATGGGTACAGTCGATCATATCCGAGGGTTACAAAATCCCCTTCATTTCCCCTCCGATCCAACCGCCAAGACCCCTCCCAGACATCCCACCCGGCAAAGGGGTCAGGCACAGCTAGAGATAAAAAAGCTGTTAGAAAAAAGAGTCATCCAGGCAGTCCCAGCAGACCAGCTAGGATCTGGAATCTACTCCAGGTTCTTTTTGGTACCAAAAAAGACAGGAGACTGGAGACCCATTTTGGACCTCAGCAGACTGAACAAGTTTGTGCAGAAGACAAAATTTCGGATGGTAACGCTGCAGTCCATTCTGCCCTTCTTGGGCAGAGACAACTGGATGTGCTTGTTAGACCTTCAGGATGCGTACTATCATGTAAATATACACAGGCGCTCCAGGAGGTTTCTCCGCTTCCGGCTGGGAGCCAGTCATTACCAATTCAGAGCCCTGCCCTTTGGTCTCACCACAGCCCCCCGGGTGTTCACCAAATGTTTGGCAGTGGTCACGGCTCACCTGAGACAAAAAGGATTCCAGGTGTTTCCATATTTAGACGACTTGCTCATTACCGCTACCACCAAGCAGCATCTTATCATAGCCAGGGATTACACCATTCGCATTTGCAACAAACTAGGTATTTCCATAAATTTCACAAAATCCTCCTTGTCGCCTTGTCAATGTATAAACTTCATAGGCGCCATGTTAAACACCACAGAAATGTCTGCAACATTACCACCTCAGAGAGTGACAGACATAGGGCGGAATGTTCAGTTTCTGTTTCATTCAAACAGAATTCAAGTCAAGTTAGTACTGAAAACATTAGGCCTCATGGCAGCGGCGATTCTCCTTCTCCCCTTAGCCCGCTTCCACATGAGAATTCTCCAGTGGATGCTTTTTTCTCAGTGGTCCTTTCAAAAGCTCCCAATGACTCACAACATTTTGATAACCCCAACTTGCAAAAAACACCTCTCCTGGTGGATGGTCTCCCCCTCAACTTCTTCAGGGCAGACCCTTTGTTCTTCCCCCTCCATTTGCCACGGTGACAATGGATGCCTCCCTGATCAGGTGGGGGGTGGCACTATCAGGGCAGGACTGTCCAGGGCACATGGCAACAATTAGAATGCCACCTGCACATAAATGTCCTGGAGATGAGAGCAGTGCTTTTATCGTTGCAAGCCCTTCAGGACTCTCTTCCCACGGGGACTAAAGCAGTTCAAACTGACAATATGTCTGTAGTGTGGTACATAAACAAGCAGGGCGGAACAAAGTCCTATCCCCTATGTCGAGAAGCACTCAGACTTTGGCAGTGGGCGATCTCCTCTCAACGGTTTCTGATAGCAACGCACATCCCCGTGAGGTCCAACGTCATAGCGGACAGACTGAGCAGAACAATTCGCATGCCTCACGAGTGGTCTCTAAATCAGGCGGTAGCAGAGAGAATTTTCCAGAAGTGGGGCCAGCCTTGCTGCGACCTTTTCGCAACACCTCAAAACCTCAAGTGCCTCGACTTCTTCACACTCTTCCCTCTACCAGGCCATCCTCCCAGAGACGCTCTTGTCCACGATTGGCCTCGGGGTCTTCTATACGCTTTTCCCCCTTTTCCGTTAATTTCGCAGTTAATTCAGAAAGCAACCGCATTGAGATCCAAAATGATCCTCATTGCTCCGTACTGGCCTCGACAAGTATGGTTTCCATTCCTGCACCGTTATCTGCTGGAACAGCCCTGGCATCTGGAACCATTTCCAGACCTTTTGACCCATCTGACGGGCAAGCTGCACCAGTCTCTTCAGTCCCTCAACCTCACAGCTTGATTGCTCCACTTCCAACCATAGCCAGGCTTCTCTTTATTTCTCTTCCTGTCCGTGATATAATTCTTGCCTCCCATAAGTCCAGTACTAGGAAGACTTATGCGAGTAAATGGAAGCGTTTTTCGTTCTGGGCAGAAGCTAGGTCCTTAGATCATTTTAATGCACCAATTCATAAAGTTCTAGATTTTCTGGTGGAGCTTTTTTATTCAGGGTCGTCATCGGCCACTATCAGAGTACAACTAGCGGCCATTGCCAATTTTCATGTAGGGCTCTCGGAAACCAATATTATGTCCCATAAACTCTGTAAAGCTTTCCTCAAGGGCATCTTCTTGCTCAGACCTCCCATTAAGGATCCTCCTCCACAATGGGATCTAAATTTGGTGTTAACTTCATTAATTCTCCCCCCCTTTGAGCCTGCAGCTTCTTGTTCCCTCAAGCTTCTCTCATGGAAAACTCTGTTTTTGGTGGCTATAACATCTGCCAGAAAGGTGTCGGAACTTCAGGCCTTGTCTGTCCGTCCCCCTTATTTGGTTTTTCATAAAGACAGGGTAGCTCTCAGAACGAATCCTTCCTTTCTACCAAAAGTTTCTTCTGAATCAAATCTGAACCACACTATTGACTTGCCCGTTTTCTTCCCAAATTATTCAAATAGGGCTGAACAGAAACTACATTCCTTGGATGTTCATCGTCAACTGCGGTATTATCTAGACAGGACAAAACAATTCAGAAAGTCAGAACAGCTCTTCCTCTCTTATGCTGAAGGAAAGAAAGGACTTCAAGTATCAAAGATAACTCTTTCCAGATGGTTAGCATCCATCATTACCTTTGTCTACGAGTTGAGACACAAACAACTTCCTTCAAGACCTAAGGCTCATTCAACCAGGGCACTATCAACCTCAACAGCCTTTCAAGCAAGGTTACCATTAGATGCCATTTGTGCAGCAGCTACATGGGCTTCTCAACATACTTTTATTACCCATTACAAACTTGATATAGCCTCCAGAAATAGAGCTGACTTTGGTTCCACCGTACTCAGGAGTCTGTTCCATTGAGCCACCCAGGACCAAGGTGCTAGGGACGCTGTCCCATCCAGCAAGAATGAAGGCGAGAATGACAACTTAACATTTAGAAGTTATGTACCTGCCATAACGTTCCATGCTAGTTGTCTTCTTCTCGCCTTCTTTCTTGCGTCCCTCCCTCCTGCCCCCTAGCCTGGACAGACTTGAAGGTCTCTGAGTCCTTTTCTTTCATGATACATAGTTATTCAGGGTTACCCGTATGATGAGTGTTACCAGCAGGGAGACCATATTTTTATATAATGGCTTATTTTTTGGTAACAATAAAACTATACAATGTGTTAGCTGTCAACGAGATCTGGGGAGTTAGTGCATGGTATTGTGGGATATAGGGCTGCCTCGAGCCGGTAAAAATAGCTCTCGAGCTATAGTATAGGCCGAGTCGGAGCCGATAACCCATCCAGCAAGAAAGAAGGCAAGAAGAAGACAACTAACATGGAACGTTATGGTAGGTACATAACTTCTTATTATCCTCTCTGATTCTACCTCCCTTTGAACCTGTGGCCTCCTGTTCCGTAAAGTTACTCTCCTGGAAGACTCTCTTCTTTGTAACTATCACCTCAGCTAGAAGAGTGTCGGAACTTCAAGCCCTCTGCATTCGTCCTCTCTATCTTGTTTTTCACAAGGATAGAGTCTCACTTAGAACTAACCCTTCCTTTTTACCCAAGGTTCCTTCTGAGACAAACCTGAATCAGGCTGTTGAGCTTCCTGTCTTTTTCCCTAACTATTCAAACAGAGCTGAACAAAAGCTGCACTTTTTGGATGTTCACAGGCAATTACGTTTTTATTTGGATAGGACAAAGCAAATTAGGAAGTCAGACCAACTCTTCCTGTCTTATGCTGAGGGCAAGCAGGGCTTGCCAGTTTCTAAAGTATCTTTATTCAGATGGCTGGCTTCAATCATATCCTTCATTTACCAATTAAGACACAAAGAACTCCCCGTAAAACCAAAAGCTCATTCCACCAGAGCGTTAGCCACGTCGGTAGCTTTTCAAGCAAAGCTCCCAATGGAATCTATTTGTGCTGCAGCCACGTGGGCCACTCCTCATACCTTTATTTCTCATTACAAGTTGGATATGGCCTCCAGGAATCGGGCTGAGTTTGGTTTCACTGTGCTCAAGAGTCTGTTTCGATGAGCCACCCAGGACTAAGGTGCTAGGGACGCTGTCCCATCCAGCAAGAATGAAGGCGAGATTGACAACTTAACATTAAGAAGTTATGTACCGACCATAACGTTCCATGTTAGTTGTCTTCTTCTCGCCTTCTTTCTTGTGTCCCACCCGTCATCCCCCTAGCCTGGACAGATTGAGAAGAATCCTTCTGAGGCCGTATTCCTCTACTGGACTATTCCTAGGTTATGTCCCCCTCTGTTACCACTGTAGGTAATCCTTATAGTTGGGACAGGTATCTCCATGGTGTTAGCTCTACCAAACGAGATCTGGGTATTGGACGCCTAGCATTGTGGGATATAGGGAGGGCCTCCAGCCGGTAAATAGCTCTTGAGCTTTGGTATAGGCTGAGTCGGAGCCGAGGATTGGCTCTGAACCCATCCAGCAAGAAAGAAGGTGAGAAGAAGGCAACTAACATGGAACGTTATGGTAGGTACATAACTTCTTAATCCTTATCCTTTTATCCCAGTTCATCTGATATGACCACCCATTCTCCTTTCACATCCCCATACGTAAGACCTGAAGGATCTTCCTTACTTTATCAAAGGCAGTGCAAGTGTACAATGTGAGAGTGTTCAATCTCGACGTTTGTTCTTACACCTGGGTTCGGAGCTGATCCTCGGCTCCGTGTCGGCCGCTTAGCAAAGCTCTGCATCGAGAAGAAGCTCGAGACCAACCTAACTCCCACAATCCCCCTCTGCCTTTACCTCAGATCTAGTTTGCCGCTGCAACGTTCGCATCTTTTTGTTGAGCTCGGGCCACCTCAAAGCTAAGATTAATTATTTCTTATATTTCTTGTATTATTTTTAGTATAAAACTTTTCTAAAGTTGATTGTGTGTATGCATGAGTAGTGTATCGAGGGTTTCTCGGTTCCGTATATAATTTTTATATGCTTCTTTGAGTTATTCCCTCGGGGCCTACCCCACCCTTTTACTGGAGTTGACTATTGGATGTGACTTTATTAACAGGATTTGACAATTTTTTACTGGATTTGACACTTTTACTGGATTGGACATTTACTACTGGCTATTTCTCTGTTTTCTGGATTGATTTTGCTAACATGTCAGAAAAAGCTAAATCAGGCTTCAAACGATGCCAATGTGGACAGAAGATGTCTGTCACAGACAATCATAGCTCCTGTGTCTACTGTCTTGGCCCTCTCCATCTGCAAGAGGACTGCTCCATCTGTCATTCTTTCAGTGGGAGGGTCATGACAGATAGGCGCAGGAAGCTTATGGATAGGGGTCTTTTGAAGCCTGCATTCCAAGAGACTCTGGATGCATCAGACCAGGCATCTAAGTCCTCGAAGGAATCGAAGACGTCGGAGCCCAAGTCATCGGCTCCGAGCTCTTCGTTCAAAGTTCGATCACCGGTTCCACAAACTTCGGGGCCAAGTGTTGAACTGTTGTCAGTTACCGAGCCTCGAGTCTTGGAACCGGTGACGGAGCTCCCTCCACCTGCACTTTTGAGGTCGGGTCCGTCTTCGATTCCTTCGACGCGTTCTTCCAGGCCCCTCTCCTACACCGATGTAGACCGCGTGGTGCAGAAACTGATGGAGAATACGGCCTTGTCCAAACTTATCTCTGTCTCCTCCCAGTTGGTGTCGAGACTCGAAGGCCTTCCACTATCTCCACCTGTTCCTCCTCCGAGGCCCATCCAGTCTTCGGAGCCGGGAGAGGCTGATCTGTTGATTGTGGAGCCCTCGGTGCCGGATCCGTCCTTTTCTCGGTCGGCACCGTTCACCTCGACTCCGTCGGATCCAATACCGGAGTCTAGGAGCCGAAGATCCATCCTTGGGTCCGGGACTGAGAGTCGGACTGATGTTTCGGTTCCGACTCTCGGGGCCTCGGCTGGGATCGACTCGGCTCCGTCCTCGGGGTCGATGCCTTCGGTGCCTGTCTCGGGGATTCCTCCGACTTCTTCGGAACCGGGGGATACCTCGACTCGGGACCCGGGGGCCTTCGAACTCATGAGGAAGGTGTTGTCTGTTCAGACAACCACTTCAGCAGAAACAGCTTCTCCTTCCCCTAATGGGCCGTTATCCTCCTCTGCACCCACGGCCTCGTCTAAGCGTCGAGCACCAGTGTCTCAGTCACCCCTAGAGTTTGCCCCCTCTTCCTCGGAGGCTTCTTCGGATGCCCCCCCCCGAGGAAGTTCCGAGGAAAAGACTGTGTAAGAGGAGACACTTAGATTCTCCACAAGAATCATTGACATCGGACACTGACTTAGATGAGTCAGAAGGGTCCCCAAAATCACCCTCAGAGGATGTCACTTTTTCTGACATCCTGGAGATCCTAAAACAGAGAGGTGATTGGCAAGCCCTTCCCCCTTCTGAGGATGAGTCAGTCTTGCTGAAGGCATTCGGTGCTCGCCCTTCCTCCTCCTGGGTCACTCCGCCCTTCGATGAGTTGATGGAACTGATTGCTCGAAGGGTGTGGGAGGCACCTGACACGGTGGAGCCAGTCCCTAGAAAGCCTAACAAATATATTACTGCCCCCCAAGATAAGGCTTATCTGACAAAGGGAGTGCCAGTGGACACTATGGTGGTGGCAGCTGCCACGAAAAAGGAGATGTCCAAATCTTCCTCATCTGTCCATCCGCCTAACAGAGATTCTAGGACTATGGACAGGTATGGGAAGCGCATTTTTAGTTCAGCGGCTTTTTCTATGCGATCCCTGAACTATTTGACCCACTTCACACGGCTACAGAGGGATCTAGTCAAAGAGTTGGGAGATACCCTCCAGGGTACTACAGATGCTGCTGTCTCGGAGAAGGTTACAGCACATCTCAATACCCTTACATCTATTGCAAACTCGTCCATGAGGCTGATCTCATATGCAGCCGAAGGATCGAGTAGGGCAGCGGCTTCAGCGATTGCTCTTCGTAGACAATCCTGGATGCGCTTATGTTCATTTGCGGAAGCCTTCAAGTCTTCCTTTACTAACGCCCCATTTGATGGTGCCACTCTCTTTGGCCCCAAAGTAAAGGAGACCCTTACCCGGTGTGAGCAAGAGGGAAAGACTCTGTCTGCTGTCGGAGTCCGTTTTTCCACCCCATCTAGACCGTACCCCAAAGGGCAACGTGGTGGAAAAATGTGGTTTCGAAAACCCCAAGGATCTTTCCCAGGCACACAGGGTGATGCCCCCTCTAGAGGCAGAGGAGGGGGCAGAGGTGGAAGACGTCGCCCTGGCGGCAGAGGGGGTCCGCAGAACCAAGGTGACAAGGATACACTCCCCGGGAAACCTTTCCAGCACTCCTGAGAGGAGGCCCGACTGTCCTGCTCTGGAGGCAGTCGGGGGTCGCTTAGCTTTATACCCTCAGGCCTGGCAAAATCTTACATCAGACAATTGGATAAAAAGCATTGTTACCAGAGGATACAGAATTCCTTTCCTATTGCCCCCAATCCCACAGAAAAGATTTCCAGATGTGCCGCCCCATCTGCGAGGTCCTGCAGCTATAGAAATTTCAAAGCTGCTAGAAAAGAGTCATTCAACCAGTCCCAGCGGACCAAAGAGGATTCGGAACTTACTCAAGGTTCCTTTTAGTTCCAAAAAAGACAGGGGACTGGAGGCCAATTCTAGACCTAAGCAAACTCAATACCTTCATCAAGAAGGAAAAGTTCTGGATGGTCACGCTTCAATCGATCCTTCCATTTCTACAGAAGGACAACTGGATGTGCTCAATAGATCTAAAGGATGCATACTACCACATCAAGATGGCCAGGGCGTCCAGGGATCACTTGCGCTTCCGGCTGGGAGCCAGTCATTATCAGTTTCGAGCCCTGCCCTTTGGTCTGACCTCAGCCCCCAGGGTTTTCACTAAATGTATGGCAGTGGTAGCGTCTCACTTGAGACGCCTGGGATTCCAGGTGTTTCCGTATCTGGACGACTGGCTCCTTTCTGCCACCACCGAGCGTCGACTGATTCAGGCCAGGGATTACACGCTACAACTTTGTGTACATCTCAGGATTTCTGTAAATTTCGAAAAATCCTTACTACAGCCATCACAGCATATCTCATTCATAGGAGCAGAGTTGGATACACGTTGCTTAATTCTAAGGCTTCCTCCAGAAAGGATAAACTCCCTACGAAACCATATATATCTTCTTCTATCATCCAGAAAATCCCCGGCGAAACTAGTTTTGAAGGTTTTGGGACTCATGGCAGCTTCTCTCATTGCGATACCCTTGGGAAGACTGCACATGAGAGTTCTTCAATGGCTACTGTTTGCACAATGGTCATTCCAAAAGCTACCCCTGACACACGAAATTCTCATCACAAACATATGCAAATCACACCTAGCTTGGTGGCTACAGAATTGCAATCTTTCCAGCGGAAGACCATTTGTGCTCCCCTCGCCGACAGCAACGGTGACCACAGACGCTTCCCTGATAGGGTGGGGGGGCATCTTTCAGGGACAGACAGTCCAAGGCGAATGGACCAATTTGGAGTACAATCTGCACATCAATGCTCTAGAGTTGAGGGCAGTGTTTCTAGCGTTGCAACACTTTGCTCCCCTTCTTCCTCTAGGGACAATTGCAGTTCAGACGGACAACATGTCCGTAGTCTGGTACATAAACAAGCAAGGGGGAACCAAGTCTTATCAACTATGCAGAGAGGCCATGAGAATCTGGCAATGGGCGGAGTCCACAGGTCGTTTTCTGATAGCAACGCACATCCCGGGGTTATCCAACGTCATAGCGGACAGGTTGAGCAGAGCCATCCTGTTACCTCACGAGTGATCCCTCAAACAGTCAGTTGCTTAGGAGATATTTCGCAAGTGGGGCCAGCCTTCCTGCGATCTGTTTGCGTCTTCAATGAACGCCAAATGCAGGAGCTATTTTGCCCTATTGCCCCCTCCAGGGGAAGTCCCCAGGGACGCTCTGGTTCACGATTGGCCCCCGGGTCTCCTGTACGCTTTTCCTCCTGTTCCCCTGATTTCAAAATTTCTACAGAAAGCCAGCAACCTGCAAAGGACAATTATCCTCATTGCCCCATTCTGGCCTCATCAAATCTGGTTTCCCTCTCTTCTGGCACACCAAATACGGGAACCCTGGATCCTGGACCCAGAGCCGGATCTACTGACCCATTCGTCAGGGGCTCTCCACCCGTCACTTCTCTCCCTCAGACTAGCAGCTTGGCTGCTCCGCTTCCCTTCTTAGCCAGGTCTTATCTTCTATCCCCAGCAGTTAAAAATATCCTGGTGGCTTCTCATAAAGCTTCCACTACAAAGGTCTACACTAGTAAATGGAAACGTTTTGTGCACTGGGCAACTACACAACAATTGGATCCCGTATTAGCTCCTTTGAATAAGGTCTTGGAATTTTTAACCGAACTGTTCCACCAAGGGGCTTCCCCTGCCACTTTGAGAGTGCAATTAGCTGCCATATCAACCTTTCATGTGGGGGAAAGTGGGGCTCCTATTATGGCTCACAGACTTTGTAAGGCCTTTCTAAAAGGATCTTTCCATATTAGACCACCGGTTAGAAGTCCTACTTCACCTTGGAACTTGAACCTTCTCTTGTCACAGCTAATGCTACCACCCTTTGAACCAGCCTCTTCCTGTCCTTTGAAGTTTTTGTCATGGAAGACCCTCTTTCTGGTGGCTATCCCATCGGCCAGGCGGGTATCGGAGCTTCAAGTTCTTTCTATTAAACATCCTTATTTGATCTTTCACCCTGATAGAGTATCTCTTCGCACTAATCCATCCTTTCTCCCCAAAGTGTGCTCAGTTAATAATATTAATCAGTCCATTGAACTCCCCACCTTTTTCAAGAACCATTCCAATAAGTTGGAATATATGTTACACAAGTTAGATGTTCATAGACAACTCAGATTTTACTTGGACAGAACAAAGGATCACAGGAAAACAGACCAGCTCTTTGTAGCCTTTTCAGACAGCAAGAAAGGTATGGCAGTTACAAAACGAACCCTGTCCAAATGGCTTTCTGATTGCATTGTTTTTGTTTATACTGCCTCTGAACAAACTTTATCTGTCAAGCCCAAAGGGCACTCTACAAGATCAGTATCTACATCCCTGGCTCATGCAGCCCGCCTGCCGTTAGACACTATTTGTGCGGCTGCCACTTGGTCTAAACCACATACATTCATTTCTCATTACAAAGTAGACAGGATTTCTAGGGACAGGGCAACCTTTGGTTCCACTGTGCTCAGGAACGTTCTTCCCTGAGTTCCTCAGGAACATGGAGCTAGGGACGCTACCCAGGTGTAAGAACAAGCGAGATTGAACACTCTCACATATAGAAGTTATGTCCTTACCATAACGTTCCATGTGGAGTGTTCATCTTGCCTTTGTTCTTACATTCCCACCCTCCCACCCTCAGGAAGAACGTCCAGTTTAGGTGCCTGGTTTGTTTCTCCTGCTTCTGCCTGGAGCAGTTGTTATGGCTATGTATTTTAGCTATGTTTATTTTTGTTTGGCATGAATGTGTTTTGCTCTCTTCTATTTCTGTTGGTTTGCTTGCAAACTAGATCTGAGGTAAAGGCAGAGGGGGATTGTGGGAGTTAGGTTGGTCTCGAGCTTCTTCTTGATGCAGAGCTTTGCTAAGCGGCCGACACGGAGCCGAGGATCGGCTCCGAACCCAGGTGTAAGAACAAAGGCAAGATGAACACTCCACATGGAACGTTATGGTAAGGACATAACTTCTATTTTTGTTCCATTGTAAAACTCAATCTGAGCTAGTCGGGGGAAGCAAGGTGTTATGTGAAGGGAAGATTTTGAAAAGTTCAAGGCTGAAGCACAAAATTTGCTGGATCGGATTCAAGTGGTGGTTCATGGGCCCATATATCCTTTTGGATGGCCTGGGATGAAAGGATCTATCATTATGGTAAGTACCTAACTTTTACTGATGTTGTCCATTTTCATTCATTCCTCAACTGTTGGGTTTAGATCTGACTCTCAGATCTGACTCGGCTGCTTCTTCCAGATTGTAGAATTCTTAAACTCTCGATCTCCTCCCTTTACCCTAATGCCCCACCAACCTGACATACCTCAGATCTCATTTGCAAACAGACATAGATTGCGAGCTCTTGAGCTTTAGGACTTGTTTAGTCAATCATTTTTTCCATTTTTACATATGTTTAATTTCCTTTATCCTCTTTCTAACATTCTTGCAGTTATTTACAGTACCTCCCTTTTACCCTTGCAAAGTTTTACATTGTAGTCCTTTTTCTTGTTCTTTTTGAGTACCTATCAATAGCATTGTTGGTAGTCTTCTTTTTCCCTTTCTGTATTTGTTGTAGTACTTCTTTTTACCATTATTGGTAGTCTTTTCTTATCCTTTTTTCCTTATTTCTTTAAAAAATCCTATCTTATCTGTCGCTTTCGTGTTAGAACACGAATAAACAAGTCTTCGTGGGTTCTGTTCAAGCAGCTTTATTTCATACAAATACATTACCATTGTTGACTATTGACTGTAACATAAGTAACTTATATACAATTAATGACTATGATCATGCATGCTCACTCCCTGGCTGCTGTTTCAAAATGGCACTACTGTTTGCATGTGTGTGGGTTATGTACGTGCATGCACACCCTCGCATGCTTCTTAAAGATGTAAGCACACACACTATATACTCTGATCTACATCCTCCCTCTTTGAGAAATAGACCATGCAATTGTTATGAGACAGTTTGGCATGCAGAAATCACAGGTAATCCATAGAAATGCATTATACAGTATTAAACATATAGGTATGTACAATCAAGTCCACGTTGTTGCGTATTTCACACTTAGTTTAGACACTTGTCCATATCGTGTGACATAAAACTGGCTATTAGCTCTAGCATCTGGAACAGTTTCTTTGAAATGGTTGACCTGTGGAATGTTTGAATCACTTTCTAGAACAGAATCACTTTTGAACACATTCTGGTCTGGAAACAGTGCCTGACTCATTGTTCGGATTAGAGTCTGTGTCACACATACAATATTGTGATTGCAATGACGATGATTCCAACACAGGAGGAAGATGTTTGTGATTCCTGCTATACTCCACTCCTTCAGAATTTACCATGTAAGATCTCCGCTCGGCCCAAATGCCTGTAGTCTGTCCTATTTGATCAAAACCTTTTGTTGTCTGGATTCGTACCGTCTGTCCTTCCCTCAGCGGACAAAGTAATCTGCTCCATCTGTCGTAACTAGATTTTTGGTTGCTGCGTGTCTTAACCAATTGAGCCTTGACGGTTTTATTGTTCTTAGGTTTAGGCTGCAACAAATGTAAAGAAATAGGTAGCATAGTTCTGTTTGCCTGGAAAGCAGTCTTTGAGCAGGTGGGCCAAGAATATCATCACAGGGTATGTTTCTGAGATTAAGCAAATTCAGGAATACATCGGTATTGTCAAGCTTTGACTTTTCTTGTAATTGCTTTGCACTCTGCACTGCTCGTTCAGCTAGACCATTGGACTGACAATATTCAGGACTACTAGTGATATGTACAAAGTCCCATTCTTTTGCAAATTTCTGAAACAACTGGCGAGTGAATTGAGTACCATTGTCAGAAAAAATGTTTGTGTGGACTACCATGAACTGAGAAATGACGTTTCAGCTTAGTAATAATAGTAGTTGAGGTTAAGTTTGGTAGTAGATCAATCTCAAATCACTTTGAATAACAGTTTACCAAAACAAAGTAATGTTGACTGTTCCACTCAGAAGATATCAGTTGCTAATGTAGACCAAGGTAGTTCAGGAATTGGACTTAGCTGAAGTGGTTATCTTTACAAATGAAATCTGGTACTATTGCATACTGAACAGGAAGAAAGAATTCTGTCAATGTTTTTTGATAATGAAGGCCAAAATATCAATTCTCTTGCTCTTCTCTTAATGGATGTGGATCCTGGGTGACCACAATGCAAAATCTGAATATATTCTTGTTGTAAGGAAGCAGAAACAATTTTAGGACCTTTGAAAATAATGCCATTTTCCATCAACAAATTATCTCTGTAAAGAAAATACGTTTGTATTTCAGGTGATGCACTAGACTGAGCTTCTGTGAAATTGGAACAGTCTGAGTGTGATCTCTTAACTCATCAAGTCTAGTGGTGGAAACATTACGCACTGACATCACATCAAAGTCAAAATTCTCTGCATCAAGCTCTTCTGTTATATGTCTGGAAGATCTGGATAAAGTATCAGCCAGATAGAGCAATTTGCCTTTAGTGTAGACCAATTTGAAATTGTACTTTTGCAGTCTAAGCATCATTCTTTGTAATCTTACTGGAGGTGAATGCATAGGCTTCTTTAGAATAGTAACTAGAAGTTGGTGATCAGTTTCAATCTGAATAGCTCGACCATAAATATAATCATGAAATGTGGAGCATGCAAATACTATAGCCAAAAGCTCTTTCGCAATTTGAGCATATTGCATCTCAGTTTGGGTTACGGTTCTAGATGCATAGGCTACTGGTCTGCCTTCTTGAAGTATAACTGCATTTAGGCCAAATTTTGAAGCATCAGAGGAAAGAATGACTATTTTGTTCACATCATAGTATCTTAACGTAGGTGGGATGGCAATTTTCTACTTAAGGTCTTCAAATGCCTTCTGTTGATGTTCCGGCCATGACCATGCAACATTTTTGCATGTTAGCTCACTTAAAGATGATGTCAGTTTACTGGTCTGGTATAAATTTGCCTAAATAATTGACCATGCCCAGAAAATGCTGTAAACTTTGTACATTGTCTGGTGCTGACATTTCTAGAATAGCTGCTTGTTTGGTCAGGTCAGGTCTCAAGCCTGTACTTGTAAACAAATGTCCTACTTATGTAACTTCTGGAAGTCTGAATTTACACTTCAGAGGATTGAGTTTTAAGCTTACTTCATGTGCTCTGTCTCAAACTTTCTTGAGGTTTCTGTCATTCTCTGCTTCACCATTGCCTGCACCTAACAGATCATCTACTATTATGGCTCAAGGATGACTCGAGCAAATTTGTTCTATTGCACGCTGAAAAACTTCATTTGCAGAATTTATTCCAAATGGCATCCTTGGGAATCTGTATCTGCCAAACGGAGTACCAAAACTAGTTAGAAATGAGAATATGAGATCGAGCAGCACTTGCCAAGATGAACTCCTTGCATCCAAAACAGAAAATACAGTGGCATTCAGTATTAGAGCTACAACTTCTTCAACTGTGGGCATTGGATGATACGATCTTTTTTAATGCTTTGTTCAAGTCTCTTGGGTCAATGCATATTCTGATTTAGTCTGAGCCTTTTTTGTGAGCAGCTACCATGGACGACACCCATTCATTTGCTTCTGTGACTGAACAAATCACACCGTGTTGCACCATATTATCCAACTGAGTTTTAACTTTATCTTGCATAACTATCGGAATTCTTCTTGCTGGTCTGACTACTGGGGTGACCTTTGGGTGTAACTTCATGGAATACACAACTGGAAGTTTGCCCAATTTGTCATCGAAAACATCAGCATACTCTGAGAAAATGGCTTTGGGGAAATTAGAACTCGGTACTGCAGTCACATGATGAACTTCTTTAGCAAAAGAAAGCAGATTCATTCTTAAACTATCTTTGAGACCCAGTAACGCCTTCAGACTACTTAGAATAACAAGTTGTAACAGTTCTCTGCCAGATAACATGAAAGCATCACTAAACCTTTGATTTGAATTTCTTTACCTCCATAAGCAACAAGTCTCACACTGCTGGTCACATTGAGTTGTTCGTTAGTTCTCACTCTTGCAAATGTGTCTGCTGATTTAACATTAGTGTGATCACTTTGACCCAATGTCTACTTTGAGCTCTGTGGATTTTCCATTAATCCAGACAGTACAAAATACTTAATTTCTTGTTAATACGTTTACTGCATCAACTCTTTCCCCAAGCACTGATACACCATCTACGTGGAAAGTTGACTGCTTTGGCTGTACTTGATCAACTTGCTTTTTTGTGCAACCTTTCTTTACAACTATGTGAGGCTTACTTGATTTACAAAACTTTTGGAAATGGTTCAATTTTTTACACTTGTGACATTGCTGACCAAATGCTATGCACTTCTCTCTTTTAGACTCATGATTCGCACCACAATCAACCACAGTTAACAATAAAGCTAGATTTGTGTTTTGCTGATTCATGTTTGTGTTGTGCTGAGTTGGTGCTGGAGCTTGCACCTTTCTTGGAACTTTCTAGAAAACCTTGTGGCTTTTTCGAAAATCCTGTAGCTGCCACGTGCTTAGGCCTGCTCTTGTTTGTCATATGTTGCATACTGTCTATATTTGCTCTGGAGCCAACTTAAATCATGCTCTTGTCACTCACAAGCATACATGTATGTCTTTCTGTCACCCCATGGATTTGACAAATCTCTGTTGCTTTGCACAATGTTAAATCACTTGTTACAAAATAAAATCTTTCTCACAGCAGCACTGTTAATACTACACACAAGCTTATCCTTTGTCAGCTCATCTTTTAGATCACCAAACTGACACGTTTTAGCTTTGTTTCTCAAGTCAGTTATATAAGCTGCAAATGTCTCCCCAGGTTTCTGATCTCTTGTGTAAAACAAATGCCTCTCTAATGTAATATTTGTCTGGGGGTTGCACATTTCTCTAAACTTGCACTTCAAACACTCAGAGTCTTCCCTTGATTCAGCTTGTACAACAGTATGGCGGTCCGCACCTTCTCCTTCATACACTGCTGGTGCATACACAAATGAACGCTTTCATTCTATGGCCTCAGATCCTGCTAGATTTAGCAGCATGAATGCCCTTGTGCATGCATCTCTATCTGCATAATCTGCTTGTATGAAAATATCGTATTCTTGCTCAAATATTCTCCAGTTCTTTGCAATATTCTGATCAAACACAAGTGATAGGGGTTTTTGAAATCCGTCTGCCATATTAACACATACCAGTGAGAGATTTTGCAAATAAGCATGCACATACACACATGCACATATGCATACTTTTTTGGCATAAACAGAACTTGTCCAATGCCTTCGTCCGTTGGACTTATCAGAATTATGTGAATAAACGATCTTGTAGCACTTTCAAATAACTGGACTTTGTGAAATAAACTTCTTGGGGTTTTCGATACTGTACTGGACTTTATGAAATAAATCTCTCGGGCTTTTTAATACTTTTGGAATATTATTGGTAAAGGCAGAAATGCTACAGTCATTTACCATCACTTGCTAAAGTCATCACTTTAAGAAACATTTGAGAACTTTACGATGTTACTGAATAACTCATGAGCACTGCGATACTCTTGTAATGTCGTCTTTTGCAAGGAAACACCTCTTATCAGTGTAAGAAACATTCCATGCAACTGCACAATGCGAATAAATCAACCATCTGTTGCCCAAAACTCAATAACTTTCAAAGTAACTGTACTTTGTGAATAACTGCTTACACCACACTGAAATGTCTGCAGAATGGCGGTACCTTGCTAGGCAACTCTGTACCGTACAAGAAGCACTCTGTAATGGCGGTACTTTGCCAATAAGACACACCAAGCACAAGAAACAATTCAAAATAGCTATACTTTGACCGTATTGCATGAAATAGTTGCAATTTGCACACAATAAACTCTTTAAATGCAAGCACAGTAATGAGCACACACTGTAAGCACTTTTGCACACTCTGAGATACTTCGGATAACGTTAGATCTGAAGTAGTTACTTCATTTGCTCTGCAACCTGTGGGTATCGGATCCAATCTCGGATCGGATCCGAGCCGGCAGCTTTCCAAGCTACAAGATCCGAGCTCCTAGCTCCTCCCCCTACCCATAATCCCCTGCTATGTGCTACATTACCTCAGATCGTTTTTTGCTGCGGCTGAAGCAGCTACATTTGAAGAGCTCCTTGGCTTTTGGTGAGATTGAACCTTTTCTTTTTTCTGTCAAAAAAAAATCTTTTTTCTAGTTGTGAGAGTGTGTAGTTCCTGGGGTTAGTTAGCTATAGTGTAGTTTAGTTAGATATCTTTGTTTTCCCTTTCTAACTAGTTTTTCTTGTAGTTCCCGCCTTTCACCTTCCCCTCTTAGTGTTTGGGTGTGTTCTTGGTGTGAGTGTTGTTATGGCTGAAGGGCCTAAGGCGGTGTTCCCGAAATGTACTGAATGTGGCCATAAGCTTTCGCTGGTGGATTGCCACACTCAGTACGTTTTATGCTTGGGGGCGGCCCACTTGTCATCGGCCTGCACAATCTGCGCGGCCTTTATTCCTAGAGCTCTCAGGGACAGGAAGAACAAGCTGATCCTGGCGGGCTTGTTGCCTCAGGAATCGGCTTCTTCTTCCTCCCCCTCTCAGGCACAGGCTGTCTCGGCAGCCCTCGCACCTTCTGTGCCCCCGACTCAACCTGGGACTCAACCTCCCTCTTTGGTTGTGAATTCGGGGGATTCAGGTACCTCTACTACGGTGGAGAAAAAGCATAAAGACAAGGGACATAAGTCCCACAAAAGGAGGGCTGAGACTCAACCCTCAGCCCCGCCGTCTAAACTGGCTAGGTCTCCCTCGAGGGTCTCCGGATCCCCCCCCCCCTCTAGGCTCCGTTCGCCTCATTTTTCTCTGGAGCTGGAGGAGGAGGATCGGTCTCCCTCGAGGTCATTGAGGCGGCCATCCTGGCCCGCCTCGATGACTTCTTCAAGATCAACCAGAAGCGTCACTGAAGCGGATATGGATCGGATGATGCGCCGATTCATCCAGACCCAGATGCAGATGGGGGTGCTCTTGCCCCCCCCCCCTTTGGGGGGGAGTGCGGCCCCCATGTTTGCTCCGATTACTCCTTCTCCGACCCATTTTTGGGTCTCGGAGTTATCGGATCCGGGCCCCTTCGGAACCGGGGATTCGTCGGCGCCGATAGCTCCAGTCGCTTCGACGCCGACTGTGCCTTCAAGTCTGTCGGATCCGAGCTCTTGGGGCCGAGGGCTGAGCATCGGATCCGGGGGAGCTGGTGTATCTTCGGCTCCGTTGGGTTCGGAGCACACCTCTCTCTCGGCTCCGGCTGCATCAGCTCCAACCCCGATCCCTATCCCTACCTCGGAGCCGAGGAGATTGCTCTCGGAGCCTGGTGAGAGTAGCTCTCCTTCGGCTTTAGAGGTTGTGGAGAGGGTACTGTCGAGGACCTCCAGGTCCCAAGTTCGGGCGTCAGATCCTCCCGTACCCCCGCTGCATGTGGGTCTATCCTCCATCATCCGACCATCGGGACAGCCTGCTCAAGCCCTCCAGTTGGTTCCCTGGGAGGAACAGGGCCCCGTTGATGAGCCCTCTTCGGACAGTCCCACCGAGGAGGTCCCTCGTAAACGTTGGTGCAAGAGGAGGCACCTGGACTCCCCTGAGTTTGTTACAACCAACACGGATTTAGATGAATGGGAAGGTTCCCCAAGGTCACCCCCAGAGGATGTCTCCTTCGGAGACATCATGGAAATGTTGCGTATTAGAGGGGGGTGGTCTGCCCAAAAACCTTCCACGGATGAATCCGTGTTCCTGGATGCGTTTGAGGCAGGCCCTTCTACCTCCTGGGTGTCCCCTCCGGCTGACCCCCTGGTAGACCTCATTACTACCAGGGCGTGGAAGGAGCCCGACACCGTGGAGCCTATCCCGAAGCGACCCGACAAGATCCTTAGCCCCCCAGTGGATAGACAGTCTTGGGCCAAGGGAACCCCCGTGGATGCCATGTTAGTGGCGGCTGCCACCAAGAGAGAACTCGCGCAGGAGAGTTCTTCGGTTCACCCGCCAGATAAGGAATCTCGAGCACTGGACCGCATTGGGAAGCGGATGTTTAGTTCAGCGACCTTTTCTGTAAGGGCGCTGAACTATATGGCACATACCATTAGGCTGCAACGAGACTTAATTAAGGAATACGCTGCAGCCCCCCCGGAGTCTATGTTGGTCGAAGACAAAAAAGTGTTCTCGACTCGTATGGCCACTCTGAAATCCATCTCTAACACGTCCATGCGTCTACTCTCCCATGCCACGGAGGGAGCCGCTAGGCCCAGCGGAGCCGGGGTCATCTTGCGACGTCACTCCTGGCTCCGTCTTTGTGATTTCGCGGATCCCTTCAAGGCATCCTTCGCGAATGCACCCTTTGATGGATCTTCGTTCTTTGGCAGGACCGTTCGCGAGACACTGGTTCAAAGCGAGAAGGATGGGAAGACGCTGTCTGCCATCGGGGTCCGCTTCTCTAATCCCCAACGATCCTTTTCTAGTAATCAGAGGGGACAAAAGAAGCTGTGGTTCCGTAAGTCCCAACAATCCCATCCAGCTTCGGACCCCTCGTCCTCTAGAGGCAGAGGAGGACAAGGAGGACGCCGGCCCAAAGGCAGAGGGGGATCGCATAACTTCGGGTCCAGGGAACCCTTCCTGGATAGACCCGCGCAGCAGCCCTGAGGGCTTACCCGGCTGTCCCTCTCTGGAGGCAGTCGGGGGGGTGGTTGTCGGAGCACCTGTCAAACTGGGAGTCCATTACGACACATCAGTGGGTGCTCCGCATCATATCCAGAGGTTATACCATCCCCTTCATAAACCACCCTGCCTCGACCAGACACCTCCCCAATGTTCCACCCGATCGAAGGGAGGCAGCAGCTTCAGAAGTCCTGAAGTTGCTAGAAGAAAGAGCCATCCAGCCTGTCCCCCCAGACAAGTCCGGATTGGGTTATTACTCCAGGTTCTTTTTAGTGCCAAAAAAGACAGGGGACCTAAGACCCACTCTAGACCTCTCCGCTTTGAACCTGTTCATTCCCAAAGAAAAATTCCGGATGGTCACACTCCAATCTATTCTCCCCCTTCTGCGGCAGAACGACTGGATGTGCTCTATAGACCTCAAGGATGCGTACTACCACATCTTGATGGACAGACGATCCAGAAGGTTTCTCTGCTTCCGGCTGGGAGCCAGTCATATCCAGTTCAGGGTTCTCCCGTTCGGCCTCACCTCAGCCCCCAGGGTGTTCACCAAGGTCATGGCAGTGGTTGCAGCCCACTTGAGACTTCAGGGCATTCAGGTCTTCCCGTACCTAGACGACTGGCTCCTTACCGCCACCAACAGGCATCAGCTCTGCATGGCAAGAGATTATGCTCTGACCCTTGCCCAGAGCTTAGGCATCTATGTAAACCTCCAGAAATCCTCTCTTTGCCCCGTACAGGTCCTGGAGTTCATAGGGGCCAAGTTAGATACCCGCATCTCTCGAGCTATGCTAACTGTGGACAGGTGTAACAGCTTGTCGTTTCAGGTGCTAATTCTTTTTCAAAGTCCGGCCCCAGTGGCAGAATTAGTCCTGAGGGCACTAGGATCTATGGCAGCAGCGATCAGTCTCTCCCTTAATGCACGTCTGCGAATGAGGATTCTTCAGTGGACCCTTCAAGTTCAGTGGTCCCTACTACTCCATCCGTTGAATACTCTGATTCCTCTGAGCAGAGGTGTGCAGGCACTCCCTTCTTTGGTGGCTCCACGCCCCAGAGCTGAGGGAAGGGAGGCCCTTTGTTGTCCCTCCCCCCCAAGCCACACTGACCACGGACGCTTCTCGCCTCGGGTGGGGGGGGTATTGTTCGGGCAGAACCGTCCAAGGCACGTGGACTCCCCTGGAGACCACTTTGCATATCAATGTCCTAGAGATGAGGGCGGTGCTGCTAGCGTTGCAAGCTCTCCATGACCAGTGGTCTGGTACATAAACAAGCAAGGAGGAACCAGGTCCTACCCCCTTTGCCGGGAGGCTATGAGAGTGTGGGAATGGGCGATATCCACCAACCGTTTTCTGGTAGCAACGCACATTCCGGGTCGGTCCAACATTTTGGTGGACAAACTGAGCAGAGTGATTCTCACTCCGTACGAGTGGTCTCTCAATCCATCAGTTGTGAAGCAGATCTTCCGCAAATGGGGTTGGCCTTGCTGCGATCTTTTTGCTTTTCCCTTAAACACAAAATGCAGCGAGTACTTCGCAATACTTCCCCCGAAGGGGAGAATCCCAGAGACACTCTAGTCCATGCTTGGCCGCCCTGTCTACTTTATGCTTATCCCCCCCTTCCGCTCATGACGAAGTTCATACAGAAAGCCCGTCGGTTGGCGAGCAGAGTTATCCTCATAGCCCCATTCTGGCCTCGCCAGATCTGGTTCCCTTACCTGCGGTCTCGCAGTGTATCTCCGCCATGGATACTGGATCCCATTCCAGACCTGATTTCGCATCCGGCGGGATACCAACCCCCAAATCTGGTGAACCTCAAGCTTGCGGCTTGGTTGCTCCAGTTCCACTGATGGCTAGGACTCCCGGTATCTCATCTCCTGTTAAGGCCATTTTAGTCGCAGCACATAAGCCGACTACTAGGAAAATTTACTACAGCAAATGGAAACGTTTCTCTGTCTGGGCTAAAGATAGAGGCCTGGATCCATTTACAGTTCCTATTCCTACTATTCTAGACTTCCTGTTGCTGATATTTAGACAAGGAGCAAGTGCTTCTACAGTTAAAGTGCAATTGGCAGCCATCTCCCATTTCCATGTGGGAGACGGACTAGGATCTTTGGCTTCTACAAGATTATGTAAAACCTTCTTGCGGGGCGTTTTCCTCTTGAAGCCTCCGGTGAAAGTGGTGGTGCCTCCATGGGATTTGACCTTAGTCTTACAAGCCTTGACAGGCCCACCCTTTGAACCCGCGGCTTCGATTCCATTAAAATTCTTGTCCTGGAAAACAGCCTTTTTGGTGGCCATTACTTCAGCCAAAAGGGTGTCAGAACTTCAAGCTTTATATATGAAGCATCCTTATCCCATTTTTCACAAGGATAGAGTGTTCCTCAGGACTAATCCGTCGTTCTTACCTAAGGTGGCTTCGGAGTCAAATATCAGTCAATCAATAAACTTACCCGTGTTCTTCCCAAATTTTCAGAATAGAGGAGAATACAAATTGCATAAATTGGATGTGCACAGACAACTGCATTTTTACCTGCACAGGACTAAAGATTTTCGCAAGTCGGACCAGTTGTTCGTGTCATTTGGTAAATCGGCCATGGGTAAGGCCATTTCCAAAGTGACTGTAGCAAATTGGATTTGTCAATGCATAGTTCACGGGTACTTATCTGCAGGCAAACCGGTTCCTACCGGAATTCACCCTCACTCTACGAAGGCTGTGGCCACTCTGCAGCCTTCTGGTCCAGGATCCCCTTGGATGACATATGCTCAGCAGCTACTTGGTCCTCTTCACATACGTTTATTTCTCATTATAAGTTGGATATGGTATCGAGAGGTAGGTCTTCCTTTGGCTCTGCGGTGCTTCGGAATATCCTTCCATAAGGCCGCCCAGGGTTTTTCCCTTGGTAGCTGGGGACTCTGTCCCACAGGTTGCAGAGCAACTACTTCAGATAAAGAAGTTATGTACTCACCATAACGTTCCATCTGAGTAGGTACTTCATTTGTCTGCAACCGACCCCCCCTGCAATCCCCCGAACCTTTCCGGATTCCTGATCACCAAAGAAATCTTTGTTCTGCTTTAGGACAGTTATCTGGTGTTACTTCCTCTATCGAAGGTAGGAGTTGTGTAAGAGGCAAAACAATTCGATCTGAGGTAATGTAGCACATAGCAGGGGATTATGGGTAGGGGGAGGAGCTAGGAACTCGGATCTTGTAGCTTGGAAAGCTGCCGGCTCGGATCCGAGATCGGATCTGATACCCACAGGTTGCAGACAAATGAAGTACCTACTCAGATGGAACGTTATGGTGAGTACATAATTTCTTTTTATGCCCTTGATACAGTACAGAGTCGCAGTTATGCCCAAACACAGCACATTGCCAAAACACATGCATCCGCCTTGCTTTATATTTTTGCTTAATGTGCCCTTTTCTTTTTATTATTGTAATCATTGTGCTCGTTTAAGCCCTTTTTATGCCCAATACACTTTTCCTGCTCGTTTTACTCTAAACATGCCCGACTTTGCCTTAAATACACTCGTTTTGCTTTACAATTAATTTTTTCATCAAATACTTTTATCTTAAACATTTCATTTAGTTAACAAACCCTTTCTTTTTTCTGCTTGCCTGATAATGCGGTTTGTGCCCTTGTAATGGCCCTTTATTGTCTTTCACATTGAACATATAGTTCATGTTATTTCTCATTATCTTTGATTCTTTGTGGTTATGTTTGTGCTTTTTTCTCTCGGTTTTACCTTCACTGTCGTCTTTGCATCTCATGGCTCCAAATATTCCTCTGTCTTCCATCCCGGTTATGACACCATATCACTTTTGTGTTAGGACACGAATAAAAGAGTCTTCGTGGGTTCTTTTCAAGCAGCTTTATTTCATACAAACACATTAATATTGTTGACTATTGACTGTAACTTAAGTAACTTAAATACAGATGTTAAGTTGTCAATCTCGCCTTCATTCTTGCTGAATGGGTTCGGAGCCGATCCTCGGCTCTGACTCGGCCAATACTAAAGCTCGAGAGCTAATTCCACCGGCTTGAGGCTCCCCTATATCCCACACTGCTAGGCGGTAACTACCCAGATCTCGTTTGCCGCTTAGCTGCGAGGTGCTTTCTTCTACCGGCTCTGGCAGGTTAGTGAGTTTTTCTAGTTAAAAACTTCAAATATCTACCCCTATCCTTTTTATTTAGTCTAGTTTTAGTACAGGGTATCCTTTTAGTTTAAATCGGGTCTCCCTCGTTTTTATATCCCCTTTTTATTCCTTTTTAAGTTCTAGGCCTTTGGCCCATTCCCCTTTTTCCCTTTGTCATTCAGTGTGATTGGGTTTTTCTTTTTGGTTAAAGGGTGTGTCTGTGTGTTGTCTCTGTGTCTTTTTGTATACAGTCTCCTTTTCTGGGATGTCTAAAGACTCCAAGGTCTCAGGCTTCAAGAAGTGTGACTCATGCTGTCAGAAAATGTCTCTGACAGACGGTCACACTTCTTGTGTCTATTGTCTGGGACCTTTGCACCTGCAGGACTCCTGTGCTGTTTGCCATGCATTCAGCCCGAGAGTCCTGCAGGAACGCAAAAATAAACTTATTCTTCGAGGCTTATTAAAGCCTGAAGGCCCCTCGACCCAGTCTGCATCGGGGAAGCCTTCAAAGACTTCCAGGCCGTCGGCTCCAGCTTCAGAGCCGTCCGCTGGGAGCTTTAAGGCTGCTTCGACATCGGCTCCGGCTGGAGTCGATGTTTCGAAGACTCAACCCGTTACCTTGGCTCCGGCCGGAGCCGAGGGTGCTAAGACTCAGTTGGCTCCGATAGTTTTATCGGAGCCACCTTCTAAGAAGAGGTCGAGGTCCCCTTCCATCAGCTCCATCCACTCGGCCCCGGGATCCCCTCTACTGTCGGAGCGGAGCCATAGGTCCCATTCGTCTCGGTCCTCCAGGCTGTCCAACCATGACTTACAAAGGGTGGTGAGTAGACTTCTCAAGTCCGAGGCACTGGCTCAAATGCTGCATAGCCCTACTCAACAGTCAGCGACTATTCCCATCCCTGCTTCTGTTCCTCCTCCGACTCCTTTGAGTTCGGAGCCATGGCTGTCGGTGCATCGGAGCCGATATCCCCCCCCCTTTCGGCTCCGTCGTCTGCTCCGATTTCCTGTTTGGAGGGATCTCGGCGCCGGGCTTCCCTCGTTGGCTCCAAGGGGGCAAGTGGCATTGGACCCTTGTCCGACCCCGTTCTCCCTCTCGGAGCGTCGGCACTGGTGAGTTCTGCTGCGACATCAGCCTCGTAGACGTCCCTGTCGGTGCCGGGGGGGTCCTTGTCTCCTCGGAGTGGGGACCTTCGGCCTTGGCTGATCGGGGCGCCTTCGAGGTCATGCGGAGCGTGCTAGACCCCATGTCTACCCCACGGTCGGCTCCGTCAGCTCCTCCCTCTTCAGTGCCTGTGGTGGTTTCTATCCACCCCCTCGTACCAGACCGTAGAGAGCCAGCCCCTCAGGTTTCCCCATTGGGAATATCCTCTGTTTCCGAGGCTTCTCCTGATCCGGCAGGGGAACCCCCTCGGAACAGACAGTGCAAGAGGAAGCACATTGACTCCCCTGAGTCTGTCACCTCGGACACCGACTTGGAGGAATCTGAAGGTTCCCCTCGGTCCCCCTGTGAAGATGTCTCTTTTGCTGACATCCTTGAAATCCTTAAACAGAGGGGGAACTGGCCCGCACTTAACCCTTCAGAGGACGAGTCGGTCTACCTTGAGGCATTTGGCTCTCGCCCTTCCACCTCCTGGGTGTCTCCTCCCTTTGACCCCCTCATGGAAGTGGTGGCAAGGAAGGCTTGGACGGCCTCTGATTCGGTGGAACCTACCCCAAGGAGGCCGTCAAAATTTATTACTGCCCCGAAAGAGAAACAGTTCTTATCTAAAGGTGTCTCTGTTGATGCCATGGTGGTGGCCGCAGCCACTAAGAAGGAATTAGCCGATCCTTCGGTACCTGTCCATCCTCCTAATAAGGAGTCTAGGACCATGGACAGGTACGGTAAGCAGATGTTTTCCTCAGCGACCTTTGCCATGCGGTCGCTGAACTACTTGTGTCACTTCATCCGTCTCCAGAGGGATTTACTCAAGGATATGGGTGATGCTATGCAGGATCCAACAGCTGAGGGGTTCCAAGACAAAATGAACTCCCAATTGGCAACCCTGAATTCGATTGTCAACTCCTCCAAGCGGCTTATCTCATATGCGGCTGATGGAGTGAGTAGGGCCACAGGCACAGGTGTAGCTTTACGACGCCACGCCTGGTTGCGGCTTTGCAATTTTGCGGACCCTTTCAAGGCGTCCTTCACCAATTCCCCCTTTGATGGCTCAACGTTGTTTGGACCTCAGGTGAAGGATACATTGACTAGGTGCGAGCAGGAAGGTAAGACTCTCTCTGCCGTGGGAGTCCGTTTTTCTACCCCTTCCAGACCTTATCCCAAAGGTCAGAGGGGGGGGGGGAATGTGGTTCCGCAAACCACAAGGAGTCTCATCTGATGCACAAAGTCGATTCCCCTCTAGAGGCAGAGGGGGGAACAACAATAGACGCCGCCCTAGAGGCAGAGGTGGTCCGCAAAACCAGGGTAGCAGAGAGACTTTCTCTGATAAACCCTTTCAGCATCCCTGAGGAGCTGCCCGGCTGTCCACCTTCGGAGGCAGTCGGGGGTAGATTATCACTGTACCCCAAAGCCTGGCTTTCCCTCACTCAAGACAAATGGGTACAGTCGATCATATCTGAGGGTTACAAAATCCCCTTTATTCACATCCCATCCCAACCCAAATGATCCCTTCCAGACGTTCCACCCAGTCTAAGGGAACAAGCAGCGTTAGAAATGTCAAAGCTGCTGTCAAAAAGAGCTATCCAGCCAGTCCCAGCAGACCAGCAAGGATCCGGAATCTACTCCAAATTCTTTTTGGTACCAAAAAAAACAGGGGACTGGAAACGAATACTGGATCTCAGCAAGCTAAACAAGTATGTGAAGAAAACAAAATTCCGGATGGTCACGCTACAGTCCATTCTACCCTTCTTGGGTCAGGACAATTGGATGTGCTCGATAGACCTTCAGGATGCGTACTACCATATCAAAATGCACAGACGCTCCAGGAGATTTCTCCGCTTCAGGCTGGGAGCCAGTCACTACCAGTTCAGAGCCCTGCCCTTTGGTCTCACTACAGCCCCCTGAGTGTTCACCAAATGTATGGCAGTGGTTGCGGCTCACTTGAGACGTCAAGGAATCCATGTGTTTCCATATTTGGAGGTCTGGCTCCTTACCGCCACCACCAGGCATCAACTTCTTCTATCCAGAGACTTCACCATTCAAACTTGCCAAGCTCTAGGCATTTCAGTAAATTTCGAAAAATCTGCCTTGTCGCCTTGTCAATCTATTACCTTTATAGGCGCCACCTTAGACACAGTTCATCTTTCTGCCAGACTGACAGAGCAAAGAGTATCAGATATCCGCAAACAAGTTTACCTTCTGCTTCAATGCAACAAGATCAAAGCCAGGGTAGTCTTGAAGGTATTAGGACTCATGGCGCTTACCATTACACTCCTCCCCTTAGCCGTTTTCACATGCGGATCCTCCAGTGGATGCTGTTTTCTCAATGGTCCTTCCAACAGCTCCCGATGTCTCACATCATTCTTCTAACCCAGTCATGCAAGAATCACCTGTCTTGGTGGATGACATCACCTCAAGTTCTTCAGGGCAGACCCTTCATCCCCTCCCCCAATCGCCACGGTGACAACGGACGCCTCCCTGATCGGGTGGCGGGGGGGCATTATCAGGGCAGGACAGTCCATGGCATGTGGCAATCGTTCGAGTGCCACTTGCACATATATGTCTTAGAGATGAGAGCAGTGCTTTTAGCATTGCAAGCCCTTCAGGACTCTCTTCCCACAGGGACTATTGCAATTTAGACGGACAACATGTCCGTAGTGTGGTACATCAACAAACAGGGCGGAACCAAGTCCTATCCCATATGTCGAGAGGCACTCAGACTTTGGCAGTGGGCGATTTCTTCTCAGCGGTTTCTGATAGCAACGCACATTCCCAGGAAGTCCAACATGATTGCGGACAAATTGAGCTGGGCTATTCTCATTCCTCATGAGTGGTCTCTAAAAAAATCAGTGCTGGAAGAAATCTTTCGAAGATGGGGCTGGCCTTGCTGCAATCTTTTTGCTACTCCCCAAAACAGCAAGTGTCACAATTTCTTCACCCTCTTCCCTCTACCAGGCCAGTCCACCAGAGACGCTCTAGTCCACGATTGGCCCCTGGGACTTCTGTATGCTTTCCCCCCTTTTCCACTGATCTCTCAATTAATTCAGAAAGCTATCGCCTCGAGAGTCACTATGATCCTCATTGCCCCTTATTGGCCTCGACAGATATGGTTTCCATTCCTGCATCATTACCTCTTGGAGCAGCCTTGGCATCTGGACCCAGTGCCAGATCTTTTGACCCACCAGTCGGGCCAGCTGCACCACTCCCTCCAATCTCTCAACCTCACAGCGTGGTTTCTCCGATTCCTACCCTAGCCAGGCTTCCCTTAATTTCTCATTCGGTCCGTAACATCCTGATAGCCTCTCACAAGTCTTCTACCAGAAGGATTTACAATAGTAAGTGGAAACGTTTTTCCTTCTGGCAGCATCAAAAAATATAGACCCCTTCACTGCACCTATCCAGTCTATCCTAGACTTCCTGGCAGAGCTCTTTCATTTAGGCTCTTCCTCATCTACCATTACAGTACAACTAGCTGCTATATCTAACTTTCATGTAGGTGTCTCGGACTCCAGTGTCATGTCCCATAAACTCTGCAAAGCCTTTCTAAGAGGTGTCTTTTTGCTCAAGCCCCCAATCAAAGATCCCCCACCTCAGTGAGACTTGAATTTGGTCCTTGCGTCCTTGATTCCCCCCCCTTCGAACCTGTGGCTTCATGCCCTCTTAAGTTGCTCTCATGGAAAACACTTTTTCTAGTAGCCATAACATCAGCTAGAAGGGTATCTGAACTTCATGCTCTTTGCAGTCGTCCTCCTTACTTAGTTTTCCATAAAGACAGGGTGTCCCTCTGGACTAATCCGTCCTTCTTGCCTAAGGTTTCCTCTGAGGCAAATCTAAACAAGACTATCGATCTCCCTGTCTTCTTCCCTGATTATTCCAACAGGTCGGAACAAAAGTTACATTTTCTAGATGTTCATCGCCAACTTCGATATTATTTAGACAGGACTAAACAGTTCAGGAAATCTGACCAGCTCTTCCTGTCTTATGCAGAAGGGAAATTGGGCCTTCCAGTTTCTAAAGTGTCCTTTTCAAGATGGCTTACCTCTATAATTACCTTCATCTATGAAATCAGACATCAAAAACTGCCTTCAAGACCTAGAGCTCATTCAACCAGGGCATTAGCTACATCTGTAGCTTTTCAGGACAGGCTACCAATAGATTCCATTTGTGCAGCAGCCACATGGGCTTCTCCTCATACCTTTATCTCGCATTACAAATTGGATATGGCCTCCAGAAACCGTGCCAACTTTGGTTCCACTGTTCTCAAGAGTCTGTTCCGATAAGCCACCCGGGGTAAGGTGCTAGGGACATGGTCCCATCCAGCAAGAATGAAGGCGAGATTGACAACTTAACATTGAGAAGTTATGTACCTACCATAACGTTCCATGTTGTCTTCTTCTCGCCTTCTTTCTTGTGTCCCACCCTCCTTCCCCCCAGCTTGGACAGACCGATAGGAATTTTTGGGATCTTCCATTGGGGCTTCCTTCCCACATGTTCTACCACCTCTATTCTCCCTTTTATGTTTGTGGTAGCTTACATACAGGTTTATATAGAGGTGGGTTCCTTTTCTCTCTTCTCCATACTATGGAGACTAGAACTGCTTGGTTTTAGCTATAAAACGAGATCTGAGTAGTTACCGCCTAGCATTGTGGGATATAGGGGAGGCTCGAGCCGGTGGAATTAGCTCTCGAGCTTTAGTATAGGTCGAGTCAGAGCCGAGGATCGGCTCCGAACCCATCCAGCTAGAAAGAAGGCGAGAAGAAGACAACTAACATGGAACGTTATGGTGGGTACATAACTTCTCATTAATGACTATGATCTTGCCTGCTCACTCCCTGGCTGCTCTTTCAAAATGGCACTAGGGTTTGCACATGTGTGGGTTATATACATGCCTCGCATGCTTCTGAAATATATAAGCACACACAGTTTACACTCTGCTCTACGTTATCTTTCTAGTTTTTTTTTTTTTTCTTTTTTTAGTTATAGTGAGTTGTAGTCTAATTTTCTCTTCTGGTTTACAAAATATCAGACAATCTGTCCAGTTTCAAAAAATGTGTAGTTGTGGACACAAGATCCCGGATTAGGACACCCACACAAAATATGTGTACTGTTTAGGTCCCAAACACCTAGACGTAGATTGTGATATTTGTAAAGGCTTTAATTCCAGAGCTTTGATTGATAGAATGAATAAGCTTATCTTCAGGGGTCTTATTCCTTCCAAATGCTCTATTCTGGTTGCTGGGGCACAACCCCCTAAAAAACAGGACAAGAAGGGTGACGCTATTATAAAGGACAAGGATTCACGTAAAAATATCCCTTGATCATCCTTCTGCTTCAGCGTCAAAATCAGCTCCTTCATTGGAGCCAGCAGCTAAACATTTGAAGAAGCCAGATCAGACCAATTCAGATCTGAAGCTAAGAGTTGAAAGATCCCCTCGGATTTTTACTCCCCCTTTACTTTTGGAGCCTATCCCTTCCAGATTACCATCTCCATTCCTTGAACAGTGACCCAGAAAACATTGTAGACTCTTATCTGAAGCAGTTGTGGGTAAGATGATGAGGAAGTTCCTCAGGAGGCAAATTAAAATGGGAGTTATCTCAGCTCCATCGGGTCCTGAGAGCCTTCATAGATCCACACTACCTTTAATATCTCCTTCTCTGATCTGTCCTTTGGTTTTGGAGCTGTCATCCTTGGGGGCATCTTCCATGAATCCAAAGATCATGTTTTTTCAACTCCGATGGTTTCTCTGAGTAATCTGCCATTGAGTAGCTTGGAGCCAAAGAGTTAATGCCAACTCTAGGATGTTGGAGTTGACTCTGAAACTGTTGGAGCTGTCTTGTTTCCTCGGTGCATCAGCATTAGATAACTCAGTTCTGAGTCCCTCCTTGGGTGGGTTACCTACAGGATGTCAGAAGCTGATGGTCTAAGAGGGTTCATTGTTGGATCCATTGGCTTCTGCTTCTCCTAGGTGCTCTGCTTTCAAGGTAGTGGAGAAAGATTTCTCTATGCCTAGGGATCAGGCAAATGTGTCTTCCTTAGATCAGACTTCTTTATCTCATTCAGTTTTGCATCCTGAGCCTCCTTCATCCCTTCCACTCTGGTAGCCACTCTGAGCTAGCCTCCAGTCCACCCATCAGGCTATCATTATCTCTTCTGATACCTCCCCAGAGCAGTGAAGAGGTCCCTTAGAAGAAAACATGCAAGAGGATGCACTGAGATTCCCCACAAGAGTCCATCACTGAAGACACCAATTTTGGTAAGGGGGAAGGGTCCCCAGATCACCACCTGATGATGTCTGGTTTGGAGACATCTTGGAACTCCTTAAACAAAGAGGTGGTTGGTCTCCTGATAACCCTTCTCAAGAGAAGTCAATGTTTCTGGATGCTTTTGAGTCTGGCTCATCTACCCCCCGAGTGACTCCAGCCAAGGATGAACTTATTGATCTGGTCTCTTGGCAGGCATGGGAGGAACTGAACATTGTTGAGCCTGTTCCAAAGAGACCAGAAAAAGGTCTTGCATCTCCAAAAGACCATCTTCATTGGAGTAAAGGAGTGCCTGTTGATGCTATGGTTGTTATTGTAGCCGTAAGAAAAGAACTAGCAGAACAGAGTCCCTCTGTCTGCTCCCCTAACGGAGAGTCTAGGGAACTTGACATGTTTGGGAAGCATGTCTATGCTTCATTGATGTTTATTTTAAGGTCACTGAATTATTTGGCACATTTTACCAGACTTCAAAGTGATTTGATCATGGAGCTTACCATATCTCTTTCGGGGTTCATATCCTCCGAGGAAGGGAATGTCAATTCCTCACAGTTGGCTACCCTTAAATCTGTATCTAATTTGTCCATGAGGTTAATCTCTCATGTTGCTGAAGGTACCTCACAGTGACAGGTTCAGGCATTTCTACTAGGAGACATGCCTGGATGCGCTTGTACGATTTTATGGAACCATTTAAATCTTCTTTCATCAGTGCACCCTTTGATGGAACTCATTGTTTGACCCCAAGGTAAAAGGCACACTCTCTAGATGCAGACAAGAATGGAAGACCCTGTCTACAGTGGGCTATTTTTTTACCTCTTAAAGGTCCTTTTCTAGTACCAATGAGATGGTAGAAAGATGTGGTTCAAGAAGTCCCAAGGTCTCTTGCAAGATCCATGTGGAGTTAGTTTCCTGAGAGGCAGAGGGGGGAACTCAAATGGAAGATTGAGTTCCAGTGACGGAGGCGGTCTGCATAACCAGGGATCTAGAGATTCTTTCTTTGACTGATTCTATCAGCACTCATGAATGGAAGCCTGACTCTCCGTCTCTGAAGGTAGTTGGGGTTTGTCTATCCCTGCATCAGAGAGCCCGGCTAGACATCACAAAAGACTTATGTGTGTGGAGGATAATATCCAGTGGTTATGTTATACCTTTTTCCCAATCCCCTCTAATAGTTCAAAAGAAAATCCCAGATGTTCCACCCAGTCAGATGGAAGCAGCTTCTTTAGAGATAAAAAAGCTCCTAGAAAAAAAGAGTCATCCAAGAGGTCCCCCCAGACCAGAGAAGGTCCGGAACTTATTCAAGATTTTTTTTGGTGCCAAAAAAAAGATAGGAGAGACCAGTTTTGGATCTCAGCAAGCAAAATCAATCTGTTCAATATAAAAGGTTTTGGATGGTCATGTTCAGTCCATTCTGCCATTTCTGCACAATGATGACTAGATGTGTTCCGTAGATCTTCAAGGTGCATACTATCACATCAAAATGAACAGGTGCTTCAGAAGATACCTACTCTTCTGGCTGGGAGCCAGTCAGTATCAATTCAGAGCACTGCCCTTTGGTCTCACCACAGCCCCCAAGGTGTTCACCAAATGCATGGCAGTCGTAGCAGCTCACCTGAGACTGCTGGGATTCCGAGTGTTTCCATATCTAGATGACTGGCTTCTGACTGCTCCAGCCAGACATAAACTGATTTAAGCAAGGGAGTACCTACTCTAGTCCTGCTCCTGTCTGGGAATATCAGTAAATTACAACAAATCTTAACTCATACAGACTCAGAGTTTCAAATTATTTGGTGCTAATCTGAACACAGCCACCAAAATAACTACTTTTTTCTCTTTCTTGAATATAAACCATTCAGTTACAAGTCAAAAAGATAATTCATAATTCCTCCATTCTGACACATCTGATACTTCAAGCTTTGAAATCCAAGGCAGCGGCAATCACCCTTGTACCACTTGCCACGTTCAATATGAGAATCCTTCCATGGGCACTCACCACTCAATGGTCTATTCTATACCCATTATCCATGCCAGTCAAAATTACTGAAGCATGCAAGAATTACCTTCTGTGGTGGATTCACTTCAATCAACTCCATAAAGACCATTTTTTGTTCTTCCTCAATCCAAGGCCATAGTGACCACGGCCACCTCTCAGCTCAGGTGGGGGGCATTTCCTGGGAAAGATAGTCCAAAGCACATGGTCTCTCGAATTGACCAAGACACATATCAATGTCCCGGAGATGGGAGCTGTCCTCCTAGCATTGCAGGCCTTTCAAAACACTCTCCCAATCAGGACTATTGCGATCCAAATGGACAGTATGTAAGTAGTGTGGTACATCAACAAAGAAGGGGGGGGGACCAGATCTTACCATCTTTGTTGAGAGGCTGTGAGAGTATGGCAATGGGCAATCCCTTCCATTCGTTTTCTGATAGCAACACACATCCTGGAGAAATCCATTACAATTGCAGACAAGTTTAGCGGGTCCATTCTGATGTCTCACGAGTGATCTCTCAATATCAACGTGATAAAGAGAAATTTCCTTCAATGGGGCCAACCATGGTGCAATCTATTTGTCTCTCCCCTCAGCAACCAATGCAGCTGGTTCTTTGCCCTGATCCCCCCACCAGGGAAGTCTCCAAGAGATGCTCTACTTCACACTTGGTCCACTGGTCTCTTACACTTATCCCTCATTACCCCTCATTTCAAAAATTTTACAGAAAGCATTTGATTGAAGAGTATGGTTCTCCTCATTGCCCCTTGCTGGCCTCATCAAATTTGATTTCCCTTCCTCTGGCCTCATTTTCTACATCCATCATGGATTCTGGATCCAATTTCAGACTTCTTGTCTCATCCAACAAGCATGACTCATCCAGACTTAACAGGCCTCAAGTGGATTGCATGGCTTTTCAAGTTTTGTTGATTGCTAGACAACCCAGGATGTGCTTCCCCGTCTGTCACATTTTATCTTCCCATAAAGCTTCTACAAGAAAGATTCACAAGAGTAAATGAAAAGATTTGTTCTTTTGATGCTAAGCAAAAATTTAGATCCCTTTTCAGTACCGATTTTAAATGATGTGATAGTGTTCAATCTCGCCGTTTGTTCTTACACATGGGTTCGGAGCCGATCCTCGGCTCCGTGTCGGCCGCTTGCAAGCTCTGCATCGAGAAGAAGCTCGAGACAACCTAATACCCACAATCCCCCTCTGCCTTTACCTCAGATCTAGTTTGCCGCTGCTGCGTTCGCATCACTGGGATCTAGCTCGAGCAACTTCAGATAAGGAATAACTTTTATTATTGTTGTTTTTAAGAAAAAAATTATTCTAAAAGTACTATTTGGTAACATAGTGTATGTGTGTGTGGTAAGGTAGAAATACTCGGTACCGTTAAAGTTTAATTAACTTGTTAGAGTTTTTCGGGGCCTTCCACCCCTTACTCGATTTTGACAACCGGACTGACTTATATATCGGATTCGACTTTTTTTTACTGGATTTGTCTCTCTACTGGACTTGACCTTTTTTCTCTTACCTGTTTTTTCTTCGAGATGTCTGAGAAAATTAAATCAGGTTTTAAACGTTGCCAGTGTGGCCAAAAAATGTCAGTTACTGACAACCATAGATGTGATAGTGTTCAATCTCGCCGTTTGTTCTTACACATGGGTTCGGAGCCGATCCTCGGCTCCATGTCGGCCGCTTGCAAGCTCTGCATCGAGAAGAAGCTCGAGACAATCTAATACCCACAATCCCCCTCTGCCTTTACCTCAGATCTAGTTTGCCGCTGCTGCGTTCGCATCGCTGGGAGCTAGCTCGAGCATCTTGAGATAAGATATAACTTATTTTTGTTATATTTTATTGGAAAATTTGTTCTAATAGTAATTTTTGATATACTGAGTGTATGTGTGTATGAGTAGGTTGAATTCTCGGTACCGTTAAGTTTATTAATTGGTTAGAGTTTTTCGTGACCTACCAACCCTACTTAAATTTGACAACCGGACTTGACATTTAAATCGGATTTGACTTTTTTTCACCGGATTTGACTCTTATACTGGACTTGACTCTTATCTTACTTGTAAAATGTCTGATAAAGTGAAATCAGGTTTTAAGCATTGTCAGTGTGGCCAAAAAATGTCAGTGACTGACAACCATAGTTCCTGTGTCTACTGCCTTGGCCCTCTCCACTTACAAGAGGATTGTTCAATCTGTCACTCTTTTAGTGGGAGGGTCATGACAGATAGGCGCAGGAAACTCATGGACAGAGGATTATTAAAACCTTCCTTTCAGGAGGCTCTGGATGCTTCTGACCAGGCATCGAAATCCTCGAAGGAATCGAAGACGTCGGAGCCCAAGTCATCGGCTCCGAGCTCTTCGAGTAAAGTTAGATCACCGGTTCCACAGACTTCGGGGCCGAGTGTTCAACTGGTGTCGGTTCCTGAGCCTCGAGTCTTGGAACCGGTGATGGAGCTCCCTCCATCGACTTTATTGAGGTCGGCTCCGTCTTCGGTTCCTTCGACCCGTTCTTCTTCCAAACTCTCCGATGTCGATGTGGATCGTGTGGTGCAGAAGTTATTGGAGCATTGGCTCTGTCCAAACTTATTTCAGTTTCCACCCAGTTGGTGTCGAAACTTGAAGGCCTCCCATTGTCTCCATCCATTCCTCCTCCGAGACCTGTCCAGTCTTTGGAGCTGGAAGAGGTTGATCTTCTGATTGTGGAGCCCTCGGGTCCAGAACCGTCCTTTCTCGGTCTGTTCCTCTCACCTTGACTCCGTCGGTTCCAGTACCGAGTCTCGGAGCCGACGATCTGTCCTTGGTTCCGGGGCCGAGTCGAACCGGCGTTTGGTTCCGACTCTTCCCTCGGGCCTCGGCGCAGATCGATTCGGCTCCGTCCTCGGGTCGATGCCTTCGTGCCTGTTTCGGGATTCTTCCCATTTCTTGAACCGGGAGATTCTTCGATTCGGGACCGGGGCGTTCGACCTAATGAGGAAGGTGTTGTCTACCCAGACAACCACATCAGTGGAAGCAACCTCTCCTCCCCATAAAGGGCGTTATCCTCCTCTGCACCCACGGCCACATCCAAGCGTCGAGCACCAGTGTCTCAGCCACCCCTGGAGGTGCCCCCTCTTCCTCGGAGGCTACTTCGGATGCTCCCCACGAAGAAGTCCCTAGGAAAAGATTGTGTAAGAGGAGACACTTGGATTCTCCACAAGAATCCTTGACATCCGATACTGACTTAGATGAGTCAGAAGGGTCCCCTAAGTCGCCTTCAGAAGATGTCTCTTTTTCGGACATATTGGAGATCCTGAAACAGAGAGGTGACTGGCACTCCCTTCCCCTTCTGAGGATGAGTCAGTTTTGCTGAAGGCATTGGTGCTCGCCCTTCTTCCTCCTGGGTCACTCCGCCCTTCGACGAATTAATGGATCTTATTGCTCGAAGGGCGTGGGAGGCTCCTGACACAGTGGAACCAGTCCCAAGGAAACCCAATAAGTATATCACTGCACCTCAGGACAAGACCTACTTAACAAAAGGAGTTCCAGTGGGCGCTATGGTGGTGGCAGCGGCCACGAAAAAGGAGATGTCGGAATCTTCCTCATCTGTCCATCCCCTAATAAAGATTCTAGGACTATGGACAGGTATGGAAGCACATTTTAGTTCAGCGGCTTTTTCCATGCGATCCCTGAACTATTTGACCCATTTTACACGACTACAGAGGGATCTAGTCAAAGAGTTGGGAGATACCCTCCAGGGTACTACAGATGCTGCTGTCTCAGAGAAAGTGACAGCAACTTAATACCCTTACATCCATTGTGAACTCGTCCATGAGGCTGATTTCTTACGCAGCCGAAGGTTCGAGTAGGGCAGCAGCTTCAGCGATTGCTCTTCAGACAATCCTGGATGCGCTTATGTTCATTCGGAAGCCTTCAAGTCTTCCTTTACTAACGCCCCATTTGACGGTGCCACTCTCTTTGGCCCCAAAGTAAAGGAGACCCTTACCCGGTGTGAACAGGAGGGAAAGACTCTGTCTGCTGTCGGAGTCCGTTTTCCACCCCAACCAGACCGTACCCCAAAGGGCAGCGTGGTGGAAAAATGTGGTTTCAAAACCCCAAGGATCTTTCCCAGGCACACAGGGTGATGCCCTTCTAGAGGCAGAGGAGGGGCAGAGGTGGAAGACGCCGCCCTGGCGGCAGAGGGGTCCGCAGCATCAAGGTGACAGGGATACACTCCCTGGTAAACCTTTCCAGCACTCCTGAGAGGAGGCCCGACTGTCCTGCTCTGGAGGCAGTCGGGGTCGCTAGCTTTATACCCTCAGGCCTGGCAAAACATAACTACAGACAAGTGGGTAAAAGCGTGGTTACCAGCGCTTACAACATACCCTTTCTATCCCATCCCATTCCACAGAGAAGCCTCCCAGGTGTACGGCCCCATCTGCGAGCCAGCAGCTATAGAAATTTCAAAGCTGCTAGAAAAAGAGTCATCCAACCAGTCCCAGCGGACCAGCAAGGATTCGGGACTTACTCAAGGTTCTTTTAGTTCCAAAGAAAACAGGGGACTGGAGGCCCATTCTGGACCTAAGCGACCTCAATACCTTCGTCAAGAAAGAAAAGTTCCGAATGGTCACGCTTCAATCGATCCTTCCATTCTTACAGAAGGGCGACTGGATGTGCTCAATAGATCTGAAGGATGCGTACTACCACATCAAAATGGCCAGGGCATCCAGAGATCATTTGCGCTTCGGCTGGGGCCAGTCACTTTCAATTTCGAGCCCTGCCCTTTGGTCTGACCTCAGCCCCCAGGGTCTTCACCAAATGCATGGCAGTGGTAGCGTCTCACTTGAGACGCCAAGGATTCAGGTGTTTCCGTATCTGGACGACTGGCTCCTTTCTGCCACCACCCAGCGTCAACTACTACAGGCCAGAGACTATACTCTTCAACTGTGTGTTCACCTAGGAATTTCCGTAAACTTCGGAAAATCCTTACTTCAGCCATCACAGAGTATCTTGTTCATAGGAGCGGAATTAAACACACGTCAGTTAATTCTAAGACTTCCTCCAGAAAGGATACTTTCACTTCAGACTCACATACGTCTTCTTCTCTTGTCCAGGAAATCTCCAGCAAAACTGGTACTGAAGGTTTTGGGCTCATGTCAGCTTCTCTTATTGCAATACCCTTGGGAAGGCTGCACATGAGAGTCCTACAATGGCTACTGTTTGCACAATGGTCGTTCCAACAACTACCTCTAACACACGAGATTCTTATAACGAACACATGCAAAACACACCTAAAATGGTGGCTACAAACGTGCAACCTTTCCAAGGGGAGACCATTTGTGATACCCACGCCTACAGTTACGGTGACCACGGACGCTTCCCTGATAGGGTGGGGGGGCATCTTTCAGGGACAGACAGTCCAAGGCGAATGGACCAATTTGGAGTACAATCTGCACATCAATGTTCTAGAGTTGAGGGCAGTGTTTCTAGCGTTGCAACACTTTGCTCCCCTTCTTCCTCTGGGAACTATTGCAGTTCAGACGGACAACATGTCGGTAGTCTGGTACATAAACAAGCAAGGGGAACCAAGTCCTATCAGCTATGCAGAGAGGCCATGAGAATCTGGCAATGGGCGGAGTCCACGGGTCGCTTTCTAATAGCAACGCACATCCCGGGGTCATCCAACGTCATAGCCGACAGGCTGAGCAGAGCAATTCTGTTACCGCACGAGTGGTCCCTAAAACAGTCAGTTGCGAAAAGATTTTTCGCGTGGGGCCAGCCTTCCTGCGATCTGTTTGCGTCTCCAATGAACGCCAAATGCAGGAGCTACTTTGCCCTATTACCCTCCAGGGGAAGTCCCCAGGGACGCACTGATTCACGATTGGCCCCCGGGACTCCTGTACGCATTTCCTCCATTTCCCCTGATATCAAGTTTCTCCAGAAAGCCAGAAACCTACACAGGACAATAATCCTCATTGCCCCATTCTGGCCTCGTCAAATTTGGTTTCCCTGCCTGAAGACACACTGCATTCGGGGACCCTGGATCCTGGACCCAGAGCCAGATCTATTGACTCACTCGTCAGGGGCTCCCCATCCCGAGCTCTTGTCCCTCCATCTAGCAGTTTGGCTGCTCCAATTCCCAACTTAGCCAGGTCTGATCTTCTTTCGCCCGCAGTTCAGAATATATTGGTGGCTTCTCATAAAGCTTCCACTACTAAAACATATTCTAGTAAATGGAAGCTATTTGTATTCTGGGCGAATACACAGCAATTGGATCCTTTTATAGCTCCTTTGAATAAAATATTAGAGTTTTTAACAGACTTGTTCCATCAGGGTGCTTCTCCTGCCACATTAAGAGTTCAATTGGCTGCCATTTCTAATTTCCATGTGGAAGAATGTGGGGCTCCTGTTATGGCCCACAGACTTTGTAAAGCCTTTTTAAAAGGAGTTTTTCATATTAGACCACCAATTAGATCTCCTACGTCACCTTGGAGTCTAAACTTGTTGTTATCTAAATTAATATTGCCCCCCTTTGAACCAGCCTCCTCTTGCCCATTGAAATTTTTGTCTTGGAAGACTCTCTTTTTGGTAGCCATTACATCCGCTAGGCGAGTATCTGAACTTCAAGCTCTCTCCATTAAGCACCCTTATTTGATCTTTCACTCTGACAGAGTTTCTCTTCGAACTAATTCATCCTTCCTCCCTAAAGTTTGTTCTATTAATAATATTAATCAGTCCATTGAATTACCCACTTTCTTCAAGAATCACTCCAACAAAATGGAGTATATGTTGCACAAATTAGATGTTCACAGACAGCTGAGGTTTTACTTGGATAGAACAAAAGATCACAGGAAAACTGATCAACTTTTTGTGGCCTTTGCTGATAACAGGAAAGGATTAGCGGTTACCAAAAGATCTCTTTCTAAGTGGTTAACGGATTGTATAATCTATGTCTATGATTCTTCAAATCAAACTCTTTTGCACAAACCCAAAGGACATTCCACAAGGTCAGTGTCTACATCCCTGGCTCATGCAGCCCGCCTACCACTAGACGCTATTTGTGCGGCTGCTACTTGGTCTAAGCCACATACATTCATTTCTCATTATAAGGTAGACAAGGTTTCTAGGGACAGGGCAACCTTTGGTTCCACTGTGCTCAAGAACGTCCTTCCGTGAGTTCCTCAGGAACAAGGAGCTAGGGACGCTACCCATGTGTAAGAACAAACGGCGAGATTGAACACTATCACATATAGAAGTTATGTCCTTACCATAACGTTCCATGTGGAGTGTTCATCTCGCCTTTGTTCTTACATTCCCTCCTCCCTTAGGAAGAACCTTCACTTTTTGGTGCCTGGCCTGGGGCATTCTGCTTCTGCTTTGCAGTTGTTGTGTACATAGTTGACATGTATATATATATGTGTATGTGTCTATATATATATATAGGTTCATAGATTCATAGGTTCATAGGTTTATACTAGGCTATCTGCCCTAAGGCATTTATAAGCCTAGCCCAAATTATTGTGGCTTACGCCACCCCTTATATGAAAAAATACTGTGCCCATTAGTTTGTTGTGCCTCTGTCCAGCAGTGACCCAGAGATGATTCCCGGGGTAAACCTACGATCTCCCATCCACAGGTCTAGATTTCTCTTGAACAGAGTCAGCGAGGTGCTCTGCCTCACATGGACCGGGATTTTATTCCACAGCATAGGGAGTCTCTGAGTGATAAATCTATCCCTCCAGCACGTCCTATTTATATCCGTGCTAAGGTTTAAGTCGCTTGCTCTAGTGGTTTTGGTGGATTTGGATTTTTGAGGTGGAGCATGTCCATTAATTCGGGTTGGACATGGCCTTGTATGTCAGGCACATGTCACCTCTGAGCAGGCGGTATGCGACTGAATAGAGCTGGAGTTTCTTCAATCTGGCAGCATATGACAGATTTTGGAGTCCCTTTATCCTTTTGGTGAGGAACTTTTGGGGTCTCTCCAATTGCTGCAGATGTCGGGTGAGATACATCCCGAATGGGGCATTGTACTCGATCATTGGTCTGATAAGTGAAGAGTACAGGGGAACAATGACCTCACTAGATCTGGATGTGAATCCCTTCATGATCAGGTGGGCAATGTAGAAGGTCTTTCTAACCACTTTAGCAATGTGAGTGTCAAAGAAAGGCCACTGTCAACCTGGGTCCCCAGGTCCCTGATAACCTCTTCTGTGCTTAGTGGATTGCCACCTATATGGTAGCTTGGGGTTACCTTGTTTTTCCCGAAGGGTATGACTATACATTTTTGGCGTTTAACTTCAGGCCATGGCTCTGGCACCAGCTATCTGTTTCCGTGAGTCCCTTCTGAAGGATATCAGTGTCCGATGCACTTTCCACTATGGCGCCCAGTTTGCAGTCATCTGCAAACTTTGTCAGCCATAGTCCTCCCATGTTGGCCTGTACTTCTGAGAAGTAGATGCCATACATTAGGGGCCAAGGACCGAGCCCTGTGGGACACCACTTGTGACCGGCTTGGAGTCTGACACAGCGCCAGCAACTCTAACCCTGTGGGTTCTGTCCTTAAGCCAGTTTGCAACCCATCTTGTGACATATGGGTTTACATTTAAGCTGGTAAGTTTTTCTACAATACCGAGTGGGGTATTGTGTCGAAAGCTTTGCAAGGTCAAGGTAGGCTGTATGGACTGCCTTTCCTCATCAATGGCCTTGGTGACTATTTCAAGAAGTCGACCAAGTTCAAAAGGCATGATCTTCCCTTGACAAAGCCAAACTGGGTCGGGTCCAATGTCTGCAAGTCCCCTATATCTTTGTTTATGAGCTCCATTATGATCCTCTCCATAGCTTTGCAGACTAGACTTGTTAAGCTTATGGGCGGTAATTACCAGGGTCCGTGAGGCGCCACCTTTGTGGAGTGGGACCACAGTTGCCGTCGCCACTCCTTGGGCACGTATCCTGTGGTAAGGCTGAGATTAAACAGCTGCCTTATGCGGGTTTAATTCCTCATTTAGCTCGTGTAGCACACAGCCGGGGACACCATCCGGTCCCATTGATGCTGTGTTTTAGCTTTAGAGAGAGCAGCTTTCACCTGCGCATTTGAGATGTCCGGGAGGCTACACTCGGCTGGGATAGTTATCTCTCCTTTAGGAGTAGAGAGGGGAGTGAAATTTGCACTGAACCTGTCTGCCAGTATGTTGGCAATGTCTGTGGGTTCAGTGATTTTTGTATCATTTTGGACTAATTCTGAGCATATCTGTGAGTTTCCACCCAGGTTCCTAACATAGCTGAAAAAGGCCTTATGATTGTCCTTTGAATCCATGGCAATTTTCTCTCAAAATTGGCCTTAGTTGATTTTATGAGTGCTCGTATTTTTTACTAATAATGATCAGGGGTGACTTCCCTTTTATGGATTTTGTTCTATCATGTAATAGCTTTCTCCTCTTATTGTAAAGTTTGTTAATGGCTGGGGTCCACCAGACTGGACGTTTGCCCTTTGTGGAAAGAGTCTTGGTTTTATTTGGGATTGCCTGATCCATGCAGTCCTGGAGGTGTTCATAGAAGGCATTTGTAAGGGCTTCCGCAGCTTGGGTTGTGGTTTCCTCTGACTCAGGGGCCTTGAAGGATACCACACCAGTCTTGAGTAGTGTGAAGTTTGCTTTAGAGAAGTTCTTCACTATGGTCTTTTTGTTTGGGGTGGCGGGATGTGGATTTCCAGTGAGATTAGTTTATGATCAGATCTCACCAATGAGGATATACTTCGGTGTGGAGCATTTTGTCCCCATGTTTGTGACAATGAGATCTAGTATATTTTCTCCTCTCGTGGGAACAGTGACTAGCTGTTCCATGGCATTTGAATTTATGAACTCCAGGAACCGTTGGGCTAGAAAGTTAGGGCTTGAGTAATGTTCCCAGTCTATATTCGGTAGTTGAAGTCACCCAATATGATGGTGTTTGGAGATACATTTATACCCTCCAGTGTCTTCAGGAAGGCTGTGTGGGGTTCCTGAGTTTGAGAGGGTGGCCTGTAGCATGCTACAATTTGTAGAGCAGTTTTGCCTATTGTTAGTTGCACCTGGATGGTTTCGAAGCTTCATGCGTTGCCACCAACCTGGAGGTGTGAGTATCCTTTATGAATATGGATACACCCCTCCTTTTGTGGAGTGGTCCGGTTTTGGGGCGGGCATGATATGAGGTAAAACCTAATAGTGCCGGGTGCTCTCAGGAGCCTTGAACCAGGTTTCAGTTACAGCACAGACATCGATGTTCTCCATACTGAGAAGGGCCTCGAGTGCGTGCATTTTGAGATTTAGACTTCTGGCATTGAGCAGCATTACCCTCAATTTCTTCCCATTTTTGTTTTCTAGGGTGGTAGGTTTAGAATTTGAGCCTTGCCTAAAAAGGCACTATGGGGTGGCAAGAGCCTTAGCCAATATCCGAATCCCAGGGTGACAGGTGCAAGCCGTCCCTTGCGAAGCAGCGTGGCTTGTCAAGCATGTCATCCCAGGCAGACAGACACTGGATCCCCTTTGAATGACACCAGACATTAAGCCAATTGTTAAAGCTGATCATCTTGTCTCTATATTGTGGCATCATTCTTGGTGAAGGAAGGATACTGCTCAGGGTTAGGGTCATACCTGCCTGGGCTACATAATCAGAGAGCTCCTCTATGTCTCTTTTCATGCAGTCCAGGGAGTGCGTCTCAGGTCGTTCACACCAGCATGGACAATGACTGTGTCATATTTGTACTTGCTGTGGAGTGACCAGTGCTTGTGTTATGTGGCGGATTCTAGCGCCCGATAGGCAGCTTACTGTGACCCTCTCCTTGTTCAGCCTGGTGAGTGGGACGTCAGTGTGTCTGACTATGGAGTCACCTATGACAAGTATGTTTGGTGTTGTATTTGGCCTTAAGGGCTGTGACTGCTTTGCACACTGCTTTTGTGGTTTATGTGTTGCTTGTGGGGTGTCTTGAGGTAGCAGTTGTTTGGGTGTCTGCTTTGGAGGCCTCTGCTGTTTAGGTAAATTTTACTCAGAGCCTCCGAGTATGTCTTTGTGTGTTTATGTGTTTGATTCAGTGGAGTGGTAGCATTATGTGAGGCTGGTTTTGTGGTGTGTGTAGTTGCCTTCTCCTCCTGTCTGGTCTTGCCAGTCCTGAGTTGAGAGAGCTCAGCCTCCAGTTTGGCTAAATAGCTGCATCTCTCGCAAGTATTTGTGTTATGTGGGAGGAGGAGAGGGTTGTCTGTGTACATGAGGCAGTTATAACATTGCCTCAAGATTCCCAGATTCACCAGCTGGACCGGAGAGGAGATTGACAACTGACCTTTGGACATGCTAGAATAATATTGGGAAATCCTTAATTGAAAACAAGGGGCAGTGGGGAGTGAGGGTGTAGTGCTTTTAATTTTTAGTGCTGACTTATATAATTGCTTTAGTGAGCAAGTGCCAGGTAACTTGAGTGCAATGTGATACAAGTAACTAAATGCAAAAACGACAAACAGTAACTTTCATAGACTCTTAGTTCTGTGCATATGTGATGTAAGCATGAGTGGGCTCTCTCTAGAGACTGGTTTGCTTGCAAACTAGATCTGAGGTAAAGGCAGAGGGGGATTGTGGGTATTAGATTGTCTCGAGCTTCTTCTCGATGCAGAGCTTACAAGCGGCCGACACGGAGCCGAGGATCGGCTCCGAACCCATGTGTAAGAACAAAGGCGAGATGAACACTCCACATGGAACGTTATGGTAAGGACATAACTTCTATTTCCTGTGTCTACTGCCTTGGCCCTCTCCACTTACAAGAGGACTGTTCAATTTGTCACTCTTTTAGTGGGAGGGTCATGACAGATAGGCGCAGGAAACTCATGGACAGGGGGTTATTAAAACCTTCCTTTCAGGAGGCTCTGGATGCTTCAGACCAGGCATCCAAATCCTCGAAGGAATCAAAGACGTCGGAGCCCAAGTCATCGGCTCCGAGCTCTTCGAGTAAAGTTAGATCACCGGTTCCACAGACTTCGGGGCCGAGTGTTCAACTGTTGTCAGTTCCCGAGCCTCGAGTCTTAGAACCGGTGATGGAGCTCCCTCCCTCGACACTATTGAGGTCGGCTCCGTCTTCGGTTCCTTCGACCCGTTCTTCTTCTAAGCTCTCCGATGTCGATGTGGATCGTGTGGTGCAGAAGTTATTGGAGCATTCGGCCCTATCCAAACTTATTTCGGTTTCCACCCAGTTGGTGTCGAAACTTGAAGGCCTCCCATTGTCTCCATCCATTCCTCCTCCGAGACCTGTCCAGTCTTTGGAGCCGGAAGAGGTTGATCTACTGATTGTGGAGCCCTCGGGTCCAGAACCGTCCTTTTCTCGGTCTGTTCCTCTCACCTCGACTCCGTCGGATCCGGTACCGGAGTCTCGGAGCCGACGATCTGTCCTTGGTTCCGGGGCCGAGTCGAACCGGCGTTCGGTTCCGACTCTTCCCTCGGGCCTCGGCGGATCGATTCGGCTCCGTCCTCGGGTCGATGCCTTCGTGCCTGTCTCGGGGATTCTCCCCATTTCTTCGGAACCGGGAGATTCTTCGACTCGGGACCCAGGGGCCTTCGATCTCATGAGGAAGGTGTTGTCTACCCAGACAACCACATCAGTGGAAGCAACCTCTCCTCCCCATAAAGGGCCGTTATCCTCCTCTGCACCCACGGCTACATCCAAGCGTCGAGCACCGGTGTCTCAGCTACCCCTGGAGGGTGCCCCCTCTTCCTCGGAGGCTTCTTCGGATGCTCCCCACGAAGAAGTCCCTAGGAAAAGATTGTGTAAGAGGAGACACTTAGATTCTCCACAAGAATCTTTGACATCCGATACTGACTTGGATGAGTCAGAAGGGTCCCCTAAGTCACCTTCAGAAGATGTCTCTTTTTCTGACATATTGGAGATCCTGAAACAGAGAGGTGACTGGCAGTCCCTTCCCCCTTCTGAGGATGAGTCAGTATTGCTGAAGGCATTTGGTGCTCGCCCTTCCTCCTCCTGGGTCACTCCGCCCTTCGATGAATTAATGGAACTTATTGCTTGAAGGGCGTGGGAGGCTCCTGACACAGTGGAACCAGTCCCTAGGAAGCCTAATAAGTATATCACTGCACCCCAGGACAAGACTTACTTAACAAAAGGAGTTCCAGTGGACGCTATGGTGGTGGCAGCAGCCACGAAAAAGGAGATGTCGGAATCTTCCTCATCTGTCCATCCCCCTAATAAAGATTCTAGGACTATGGACAGGTATGGGAAGCGCATTTTTAGTTCAGCGGCTTTTTCCATGCGATCCCTGAACTACTTGACCCACTTTACATGACTACAGAGGGATCTAGTCAAAGAGTTGGGAGATACCCTCCAGGGTACTACAGATGCTGCTGTCTCAGAGAAAGTGACAGCGCAACTTAATACCCTTACATCCATTGTGAACTCGTCCATGAGGCTGATCTCTTACGCAGCCGAAGGTTCGAGTAGGGCAGCAGCTTCAGCGATTGCTCTTCAGACAATCCTGGATGCGCTTATGTTCATTCTGGAAGCCTTCAAGTCTTTTTACTAACGCCCCATTTGACGGGCCACTCTTTTGGCCCCAAAGTAAAGGAGACCCTTACCCGGTGTGAGCAGGAGGGAAAGACTCTGTCTGCTGTCGGAGTCCGTTTTTCCACCCCATCCAGACCGTACCCCAAAGGGCAACGTGGTGGAAAAATGTGGTTTCGAAAACCCCAAGGATCTTTCCCAGACACACAGGGTGATGCCCCTTCTAGAGGCAGAGGAGGGGGCAGAGGTGGAAGACGCCGCCCTGGCGGCAGAGGGGTCCGCAGAATCAAGGTGACAGGGATACACTCCCTGGTAAACCTTTCCAGCACTCCTGAGAGGAGGCCCGACTGTCCTGCTCTGGAGGCAGTCGGGGGTCGCTTAGCTTTATACCCTCAGGCCTGGCAAAACATAACTACAGACAAGTGGGTAAAAAGCGTGGTTACCAGAGGTTACAATATACCATTTCTATCCTATCCCATTCCAAAGAAAAGACTCCCAGATGTACCGCCAGCAGCTATAGAAACTGCAAAGCTGCTAGAAAAAAAGAGTCATTCAACCAGTCCCAGCAGACCAAAGAGGATTCGGAACTTACTCAAGGTTCTTTTTAGTTCCAAAGAAAGCAGGGGACTGGAGGCCCATTCTGGACCTAAGCGACCTCAATACCTTCGTCAAGAAAGAAAAGTTCCGAATGGTCACGCTTCAATCGATCCTTCCATTCTTACAGAAGGACGACTGGATGTGCTCAATAGATCTGAAGGATGCATACTACCACATCAAAATGGCCAGGGCATCCAGAGATCATTTGCGCTTCGGCTGGGTGCCAGTCATTTTCAGTTTCGAGCCCTGCCCTTTGGTCTGACCTCAGCCCCCAGGGTCTTCACCAAATGCATGGCAGTGGTAGCGTCTCACTTGAGACGCCTAGGATTCCAGGTGTTTCCATATCTGGACGACTGGCTCCTTTCTGCCACCACCCAGCGTCAACTAGTACAGGCCAGAGACTACACTCTTCAACTGTGTGTTCACCTCGGAATTTCCGTAAACTTTGGAAAATCCTTACTACAGCCATCACAGCGTATCTTATTCATAGGAGCGGAATTAGATACACATCAGTTAATTCTAAGACTTCCTTCAGAAAGGATACTTTCACTTCAGACTCACATACGTCTTCTTCTTTTGTCCAGGAAATCCCCAGCAAAACTGGTACTGAAGGTTTTGGGACTCATGTCAGCTTCTCTTATTGCAATACCCTTGGGAAGACTGCACATGAGAGTCCTACAATGGCTACTGTTTGCACAATGGTCGTTCCAACAACTACCTCTGACACACGAGATTCTTATAACGAACACATGCAAATCACACCTAGACTGGTGGCTTCAGACTTGCAACCTTTCCAAGGGAGACCATTTGTGCTACCCGCTCCGACAGCTACGGTGACCACGGACGCTTCCCTGATAGGGTGGGGGGGCATCTTTCAGGGACAGACAGTCCAAGGCGAATGGACCAATTTAGAGTACAATCTGCACATCAATGTTCTAGAGTTGAGGGCAGTGTTCCTAGCGTTGCAACACTTTGCTCCCCTTCTTCCTCTGGGAACTATTGCAGTTCAGACGGACAACATGTCTGTAGTCTGGTACATAAACAAGCAAGGGGAACCAAGTCCTATCAGCTATGCAGAGAGGCCATGAGAATCTGGCAATGGGCAGAGTCCACGGGTCGCTTTCTGATAGCAACGCACATCCCAGGGTCATCCAACGTCATAGCCGACAGGCTGAGCAGAGCAATACTGTTACCGCACGAGTGGTCCCTAAAACAGTCAGTTGCGAAAAAGATTTTTCGCACGTGGGGCCAGCCTTCCTGAGATCTGTTTGCGTCTCCAATGAACGCCAAATGCAGGAGCTACTTTGCCCTATTACCCCCTCCAGGGGAAGTCCCCAGGGACGCACTGATTCACGATTGGCCCCCGGGTCTCCTGTACGCATTTCCTCCCTTCCCCCTGATCTCAAAGTTTCTCCAGAAAGCCAACAACCTACACAGGACAATAATCCTCATTGCCCCATTCTGGTCTCGTCAAATTTGGTTCCCCTTCCTCATGACACACTGCATTCGGGGGCCCTGGATCCTGGACCCATAGCCAGATCTATTGACTCACTCGTCAGGGGCTCCCCACCCCTCGCTCTTGTCCCTCCATCTAGCAGCTTGGCTGCTCCAATTCCCAACTTAGCCAGGTCTGATCTTCTTTCGCCTGCAGTTCAAAATATATTAGCGGCTTCTCATAGAGCTTCCACTACTAAAACATATACTAGTAAATGGAAGCGCTTTGTATTCTTGGCGAATACACAGCAAGTGGACCCTGTTATAGCTCCTTTGAATAAAATATTAGAGTTTTTAACAGAATTGTTCCATCAGGGTGCTTCTCCTGCCACATTAAGAGTTCAATTGGCTGCCATTTCTAACTTCCATGTGGAAGAATGTGGGGCTCCAGTTATGGCCCACAGACTTTGTAAAGCCTTTTTAAAAGGGTCTTTTCATATTAGACCACCAATTAGATCTCCTACTTCACCTTGGAGTCTAAACTTATTATTATCTAAGTTGATGCTGCCCCCCTTTGAACCAGCCTCCTCTTGCCCATTAAAATTTTTGTCGTGGAAGACTCTCTTTTTAGTAGCCATTACATCCGCTAGGCGAGTATCTGAACTTCAAGCTCTCTCCATTAAACACCCTTATTTGATCTTTCACTCTGACAGAGTTTCTCTTCGCACTAATTCATCCTTCCTTCCTAAAGTTTGTTCTATTAACAATATTAACCAGTCCATTGAATTACCCACTTTCTTCAAAAATCACTCCAATAAAATGGAGTATATGTTGCACAAATTAGATGTCCACAGACAACTAAGGTTTTACTTGGATAGAACAAAAGATCACAGGAAATCTGATCAACTTTTTGTGGCCTTTGCTGATAACAGAAAAGGAGTAGCGGTTACTAAAAGAACTCTTTCTAAGTGGTTAACTGATTGTATCATCTATGTCTATGATTCTACAGATCAAACTCTTTTGCACAAACCCAAAGGACATTCCACAAGGTCAGTGTCTACATCCCTGGCTCATGCAGCTCGCCTACCACTAGATGCTATTTGTGCGGCTGCTACTTGGTCTAAACCACATACATTCATTTCTCATTATAAGGTAGACAAGGTTTCTAGGGACAGGACAACCTTTGGTTCCACTGTGCTCAAGAACGTCCTTCCGTGAGTTCCTCAGGAACAAGGAGCTAGGGACGCTACCCATGTGTAAGAACAAACGGCGAGATTGAACACTATCACATATAGAAGTTATGTCCTTACCATAACGTTCCATGTGGAGTGTTCATCTCGCCTTTGTTCTTACATTCCCACCCTCCCACCCTTAGGAAGAACGTTCAGTTTGGTGCCTGGTCTGGGGCATTCTGCTTCTGCATTGCAGTTGTTGTATATATAGTTGGCATGTATACATATATATATGTATATATATAGAGACTCTTAGTTTCTGTGCATATGTGTATATTGGCATGAGTGTTTCTCTCTCTGACTGCTGGTTTGCTTGCAAACTAGATCTGAGGTAAAGGCAGAGGGGGATTGTGGGTATTAGGTTGTCTCGAGCTTCTTCTCGATGCAGAGCTTGCAAGCGGCCGACACGGAGCCGAGGATCGGCTCCGAACCCATGTGTAAGAACAAAGGCGAGATGAACACTCCACATGGAACGTTATGGTAAGGACATAACTTCTATTTCTTGACTTTTTAGCTATAATTTTCAATGAATGTGCTAGTTCCTTAACTATTAGAAGTACAGTTAGCAGCCATTTCCAACTTTCATCTGGAAGTAAATAATTCTGCCTTAGTTTCCTGTAAACTTTGCAAAGCTTTTCTAATAGGAACCTTTTTACTTAGACCTCCTTTAATGGATCCTACCCCTCCTTGGGATTTAAACATCATATTTCAGGCCTTGACTCAACTTCCCTTTGAACCTTTGGCTGAACTTCAAACATTGCCCTGTAAGACTGCTTATTTAGTTTTTTTTTCTCAAGGATAGTGTTTCTCTATGGACAAATCCCTCCTTTTTACCAAAAGTGTTTTCCGGGTCTAATATTAACCAGGCCATTAATCTTCCATGGTTCTTTCCATATGTTTTGAGCAAAGGTGACTATTTGTTAAATTTGTTAGATGTGCGCAGACAATTATGTTTCTGCCTTCACAGAACTAAGGATCTAAGAAAGTCTGAGCAATTGTTTGTTTCCTTTTCCGATCCAGAACTAGGTGAATCAGTATCTAAAGTTACTGTGGCAAAATAGCTGACTGATTATATTAACGTGGTTTATCACAAAGGGGGCTTACCTTTGCCAAAACCACCCAGAGCTTCTCCACCAGGTCTGTAGCAACTTCATCAGCCTTTTTCTGCAGAACCTCCTTGGATGATATTAGTGCAGCTGCAAATTGGGCTAATCCTCAAACCTTTAATGCTCATTACAAACTGGATCTGGTCTCTAGGGGAAGAGCATCCTTTTGCTTGGTGGTGCTCCGGAATATCCTTCCTTATAGCCCTCCTGCGATTTAGGTAGCTGGGGAATGTCCCAACAGTTGAGTAATGAATGAAAATGAACAACATCAGATTAAAAAGTTATGAACTCACCATAACATTCCATCTGTGTTGTCCATTTTCATTCTTCCTTAACTTCCCACCTACCTACCGCCATTCTTGTTCTACTTTTGGAGATATTGAAGAGTATTGGAGGAACCTCTGTTCCTTGTTTGAGCTCAAAATTCCATTCTTTTCTTATTTTCCAATTCTCTGTTAGTCATATGGGCAGCAACCTAGATCTGAGCTATGTTAGGTTGGTGGAGCATGATAGGTAAAGGGAGAAGCTCGAGAGTTCAAGAATTCTGTGATCTGGAAAACGCAGCCGAGTGTGATCCGAGAGTCAGATTTGAACCCAGCAGTTGAGGAAGAATGAAAATGGACAGCACAGATGGAATGTTATGGTGAGTACACAACTTTTTTTTATTTTTCTCTATAATTAATCCTCACTGCTTATGTACTAAAAAGTACTTCTTTGAGCTATACCTTTGTAGTTGCATTTTACTTTCATACTACTTCCTTTGTAATTTATTCTCTTCTCAAGGGAACGTTAAAGTTCTTTGTATAATGAATTCTTTTCATTGAAGCATTCCTTAGTTCCTCATAGATTCATAGGTTCATAGAAGTTTACTAGGCTAACAGCCCTAGAACCTTTACAAGCCTAGCCATATATATCCCAAATTGCCCCAATTGTCAGTGGTTAACAGAAGATCTGAAGTAGTTTACTTCATTTGATCTTCAACCTGTGGGTACCGGGTCCATATCGTATCCAAGATGGCAACTTCACCAGCATCTGCTCTGAGCTCCAAGCTCCTCTCCTACCCATAATACACCACCACTACCTTCCAACCCCCAGATCTCGTTTGCCACGGCTTTGCAACGCATCATGATCCTTGAGCTCCAGGTTGTGAGTAGAATTTTGAAGTTTCTGATTCCCCTGTTTCTTAGTTTTCAGTGTGTCTGTTGATAGTGTAGGTTTCCTTCCTTCCTCATCGTCACTGGTGCATAGAGCATAGGTAGTTTTCTACAGTCTTAGCTAGTTCTGTAGTTGTTAGACTTTTCCCCTCTCCCCCTCAGCTTTCTGTGTGCTTGTGTTTCTGAGTGTGTGACAGGTGGAAAGTGATTTGGTAATTTTTTTGGACTGGTTATGGCTGATCAACCAAAGCAAGTGTTTAAAAGATGCACAGAGTGTGGCCACAAACTGTCACCTGCTGACGGCCACACTGTATGTGTTCTTTGTTTGGATGCTGCCCATCTGTCAACGGACTGCAGTATTTGCACGGGTTTTAACCAGTGAGCCGTTTAAGACCATAGGGCTAAACTTATGGTGAAGGGCCTTCTCCCCTCTTTGGAGGCGGCTGCCTCCAGTTCTGCTTCATCACAGCTGTGACCACCTCTTCTTCGGCTCCCACCCTTGCTTCTCCTCCCTCCCAGGCTGTGACTCATCCTCCTGCCTCTAGGCGTATGGAAGGAGAGCATATAAAGGCAGAGAGAAGGAGAGAGAGCACAAGAGTGATAGGAGGAAGAGGTCCCCGGACCTTTCGGCTCCGACCGGGCATCCCCCCAAATGTCAGACTAGGCACAGTCCTGACTCCCCTCGGCTCCGATCTCCTAGGTTTTCTCCAGAGCCGGAGGAGCCCAAGCCATCCTCTAGGGCTTTGGTTCTTCAACCCGTCAGGTCGGAGTCCATGGCTTCGTCGCTGTCTACCTGCAGCCTCTCAGAAGCTGACATGGATAAAATGATGCAGATGGGAGTCTTGCCAGCCCCTTCTTCCTCTGAGGGGGGGGGAGCTCACTTCCCTTCTTTACACCTATATCTCCTTCTCTGATTCAACCCCCAGTTTCAGAGTACATGGTTCCAAGAGGCTCCCTAGTCAGGCATTCGGTGCAGACAGTACCTGTTTCTTTGACGCTGGCAGCTGCCTGGGGCATGTAGGGTCCAACTAGCTCGGATCTGAGTGGCTACCTGGCTGTCAGATCCAAGGAGGTGGATTTTTTTCCTTTGGCTCCGACCTTGTTGGGTCACAGCCACCTCCTCAGTGCTCTGTCTACTTCGGGCCCAGCTCTGATCCCCACGTCTGATCCAGAGAGAGCGACTCCCTTACTAGTGCCCCAGGAAGCTCACTCTCCTTCGGCGTTCGATGTTGTGGAAAGGGTTCTCTCCAATGGGCCGTGTTCCCTGACTATATCTTCGGACTCCGCCCCAACTCCCTCTGTTTTTGTTGTGATTCCTGTCATTTTACCACAGGGACATCTCATGCTTGAGGAGCCCCAGGTGGTTTCCTTTGAGGAACTACAGGTAGTTTGCGAGCCCCCTCCAGAGATACCCACCCAAGAGCTTCCTCGCAAGCATATGTGCAAGAGGAGGCACTTGGACTCCTCTCCGGAGTCCCTCACTGAGAACACTAATTTGGATGATGGGGTAGGTTCCCCCAGATCACCTCCCGAAGATGTCTCCTTCAGAGACATCATGGAAATTTTGCACCAGCGAAGGTTGGTCTGCCCCAAAACCTTCCTCGGACAAATCGGTGTTTAGGAGACTTTCGGCACAGGCCCATCTACTTCCTGGGTGTCCCCCCCCGCAGTTCCATTAGTGGACTTGGTCACCTCGTGGGCTTGGAAGGAACCGGACACTGTGGAACGAATCCCTAAGCACCCGGATAAAATCTTAAGCCCTCCTGCGGACATACCTGCTTGGAATAAATGGTCCTCGGTAGACGCTATGGTGGTAGCAGCCGACACCAAGAAGGAAGTAGCCCAGGAGAGTTCCTCACTCTACCCTCCTGACCGTGAGTCTAGGACGATGGATCATCTAGGGAAGCGGGTTTATGCGTCAGCAACCTTTTCTATTAGGGCGCTGAACTATCTGGCCTATGTTACTCGACTACAGAATGACCTGGTTAAGGAACTGGCTGATTCTCCCCCAAAGTCTAAGTCGCAGGAAGACAGGTCTGCGTTCTCTGTGAGGATGGCTACCTTGACAGCAGTTTCTAATATGTCCATGCGACTCCTCTCGCATGTGACCAAAGGAGCGGCTAGGGCGGTTGGGTCCGGCATTTCCATGAGGTGTCACACCTGGCTCAGGTTGTGTCAGTTCATGGAACCCTTCAAGGCGTCTTTCTCGAATGCCCCGTATAACGGTTCTTCCCTCTTTGGTACGACCGTCCGTGACACCTTGGTCCAGAGTGAGAAAGATGGGAAGACACTGTCTGCCATCGGAATCCGCTTCTCAAATCCTCAAAGATCCTTTTGCCGGAATCAGCGAGAGCAAAAGATGTGGTTCTGGAAGTCTCAGTATTCCCGGAACACTCAGTGCCCATCTTCACCTAGAGGCAGAGGGGGACAGGACAGACATGGGCCCAGAGGCAGAGGGGGTCACAGGAATTTTGGGTCTCAAGAATCGTTCTCGGACAGGCCCGCATAGCAACCCTGAGGGGTTGCCTGGCTGCTCTGCTATGGAGACAGTCGGGGGTCACCTGTCATTGCATCTGACGGCGTGGGAGTCGATGCCATCAGACCACTGAGTGCTTCAGATAATTTCCAGATGCTATTCAATCCCGTTTATGGTTCCCCCTACCCCTTCCCATCACCTCACAGACGTACCACCAGTGCAATGGGAGGCAGCAGCACTAAATGTTTCCAAGCTGCTAAAGAAACAAGCCATCGAACCCATCCCCCCAGATCAGTCCAGATCGGGCATTTACTCCAGGTACTTTTTGGTGCCAAGAAAAGGTGGGGGACTTAAGGCCCATTCTGGACCTGTCTACTCTGAACCTGTCAGTTGCGAAAGAGAACTTTCAGATGGTCACCTTACAGTCCATCCTGCTGTACCTGCAAGAGAGTGACTGGATGTGCTCATTCTACCTCCAGGATGCCTACTATCACATAAAGATGCACAGAAGCTCCAGGAGGTTTCTCCAGTATTGGCTAGGACCCAACCATTATCAGTTCCGAGCACTATCCTTTGGTCTCACCACAGCCCCTAGGGTGTTCACCAAAGTGATGGCAGTAGTAGCGGCTCACGTGAGGCTTCAGGGGATTCAGGTCTTCCCTTACCTGGCTCCTTACTGCTTCCACCAAGTGTCTACTTTTTCGGACCAGAGACTATTTCCTATGTCTTGCACACCAGCTAGGGATTACAGTCAACACAGCCAAATCTCTTCTGAACCCTGTCCAGGTTATAGAATACATAGGAGCATGGATAGGACACGTTACAGACAAAAGTCTTCCTGACCTCGGAGAGAGTTCAAAACTTAAGAATGCATGTCACTTTCATTTATCGATCTCATCTTCCTTCAGCAGAGTCGGTTTTAAGGGCCCCAGGTTCTATGGCAGCAACGATAACACTTTTACCATGTGCTCGCTTACACATGTAGGTACTTCAGTGGACTCTAGTAGTGCAGTGGTCCTTGTTGGATCATTCGTTGTCATACCCGATATACATAAGCAAAGTCTGCAAGTCGTCTCTTCTATGGTGGATGCATTCTTCGGAAATTTTGGAAGGACGACCTTTTGTCACAGCCCCTGCCCAAGTCACAGTGACCACAGATGCCTCCCAGCTAGGATGGGGGGGGGGGGGGGGCATTGCTAGGGAAGGACAGTCCAAGGCATGTGGTCCCTGATCGAGACCAGTTTGCATATAAACGTTCTGGAGATGAGATTGGTCCTTTTAGCACTGCAGGCCCTTCATGCCTTTCTACCTTTGGGAACTATTGCAATCCAGTCAGACAACTTGTCGGTGGTCTGGTATATCAACAAACAGGGAGGGACCAGGTCTTACCCCCTTTGTTGCGAGGCCATGAGAGTTTGGGAATGGGCGATCTCCACTGGTCATTTTCTGGTAGCAATGCATATTCCAGGGCAATCCAACATTCTGGAGGACAAACTAAGCCGGACTATTCTGATGCCTTATGAGTGGTCTCTGAATCCTTCAGTAGTGGAGCAGATCTTTCTAGAGTGGGGTCGGCCTTGCTGCGATCTCTTCGCATCTCCTTCCAAAATGAAGTGCAGCGAGTTCTTCGCTCTGAACCCCCCGCCGGGGGAATCCCCCAGAGATGCTCTAGTCCATGTTTGGTCTTCTTTATGCCTATCCTCCTGTACCCGTTGTTCCAAAGTTGCTCCAGAAGGCTCGTCGACTGGGGAGCAAAGTGATCCTCATTGCTCCGTTTTGACCTCGCCAGGTATGGTTTCCCTTCCTTTGGTCTCATCTTCTAGCTCCTGCTTGGATCTTGGATCCCATTCAGGATCAAATTTCTCACCCCTCGAGGGTCCCTCATCCGAATCTGGACAGTCTGAAGCTCACAGCTTGGCTGCTGCAGTTCCCTTAATTGCTAGGGCTCCCAGGTTGCCTTCTTCGGTCAATCCTATTCTGATGGCAGCTCATAAGTTATCCACCAGGAAGATTTATCGCGGCAAATGGAAGCATTTTTCCTTTTGGGCCTCTCAAAAGAATTTAGATCCTTTCATGGCTTCCATTCCAACTATCCTCGATTTTTTGGCAAACATCATTCAACACGGGGCTAGCTCATCTACGGTGAAGGTTCAACTAGCCGCCATTTCTCATTCTCACATTGGTGAGCACTCTGCTTCTTTGGCCTCTTCCAGATTGTGCAAAGCCTTTATCAACGGTACCTTCCTCTTACATCCTCTGGTCAAAGATCCTATCCCCCCATGGGACCTTACTATGGTATTACAAGCATTGGTTTCCCCTCCCTTTGAACCTGCAGCAACTGTAGATCTTACGTTTCTGTCTTGGAAGACAGCCTTCCTAGTGGCTATCTCCTCGGCTAGGAGGGTCTCAGAACTTCAGGTGTTGTCTGTCAAGGTTCCATACATGGTCTTCCATAAGGACAGGATTTCTCTTCGCACCAATCCCTCCTTTCTTCCAAAAGTGGCATCTGAGGTCAATATCAATCAGACTATCAATTTACCTGTTTTCTTTCCAAACTTCACAAACAAAGTTGAATACAAGTTGCATTTGCTGGATGTTCATAGACAGCTATGGTTCTATTTGCACAGGACCAAAACTTTTTGTAAATCTGAACAGTTGTTTGTGTCCTTTTCTAAACCATATTTTGGTAAACCTATTTCCAAGGTGACCATTGCCAGGTGGATTTCTCTATGTATCCTTCAGATCTACAAGGATAAAGGTTTGTTTCCTCTGTGTCAGATTAGAGCTCACTCAACAAGGCCCATGGCTACTTCTGCGGCCTTTTGGCCTAGAGAATTCTTAGATGACATTTGTTCTGCGGTTACTTGGTCCTCATTGCATACTTTTATTTCTCACTATGAATTGGATTTGATTTATTGAACAAGAGCATCCTTTGGTTCTGCAGTGCTCCGGAATATCCTTCCATGAGGGCCACCCAGGTGTTTAGTAGCTGGGGACCCTGTCCCATAAGTTGAAGATCAAATAAAGTAAACTATTTCAGATAAAGAAGTTATGTACTCACCATAATGTTCCATCTGAGTAGTTATACTTCATTTGTCTTCAACCGTCCCTCCCTTCTTTTCCCTGGCCTTACCATATGGACAGTATTCATAGGTGGCATTTTGTGTGCGTAAGGTGGTTTAGATCGGGTTGTTTAGTATAGGGTGCAGCAAACTCGATCTGAGGGTTGGAAAGTAGTGGTGGTGTATTATGGATACAGGGAGGAGCTTGGAGCAGATGCTTGTGAAGTTGCTGGCTCGGATCTGATACGGATACGGTACCCACAGGTTGAAGACAAATGTATAACTACTCAGATGGAACATTATGGTGAGTACATAACTTCTTTTTCACAGAGGTAAGGGTGTATGGTAGTTAATAATGACTTCCTCTGTCCAGAAGGGACATGGGTTACACCTCAGGAGTGAATTTGTTGCGCCCATTCATTGATCTAGGTTGCTTTTGAAGAGGGTCAGGGAGGGCTCTGTTTCACTTGAATTGGAAGCTTGTTCAAGGGAAGTGGCAGTCTCTGGGAGATATATCCATCTGTCTAGTGTGACCTGTTCATGTCAGAGGCTAGGTTAAGATCCCTGGAGCAAGTGACCCTCTTGCAGTTTGATTTATTAATGTGTAGCATTTCGTCAGGGCGGGGTCAGAGACTGCCCTTTAAGCTAGGCATTGGTCACCCATTAACAACCTGTAGGAGTCAGAATATAGTGAAAAGACTTTCAGTCTTTCCATGTAAGATTTGATCTGATGTTGTCAATTTTCATTCTTTCTCAACTGTTGGTAGCTGCAGGAAAAGTTAAATCTGAAGTAGGGACTTCATTTGTCAGCAACCTGTGGTCTTGGATCCGATATCGGATCCGAGCCGGCAACTTGTTTCAAGCTAATGGATCCGAGCTCCGAGCTCCTCCCCTCACCCATAATCCCCTGCCAACCCTCCATGACCTCAGATCTAGCTTGCCGCGCTTGTGGATAGCTGGATTCCATTGAGCTCAAGAAAAAAATCGTCAGTTAAGTGTGTTTTTCTGTCAAATTCTCTTCCTTATTTTAAAAAAATAAAGTGTGTAAGAGTTAGGTACCCTGTAGTATAAAATTTTTTTTCTTTTACTTAGTTTTTTCCCTCCCTTCGCTGGTCGTTAGTGAGTGTGTGTGTGTGTGTTGTGTTTTTGGGGCCTGTGTGTTTGTGTAGCACTACCCTTTATTTCTTTTAAGTATGGCTGAGGCCCCAAAAGCCATTTTTTCTAAATGTACCTAGTGTGGCCATAAGCTCTCCCTGGCTGATGGCCACACTCGGTGTGTTCGGTGCCTTGGGGTTGAACACCTCACCTCAGGCTGTACCATTTGTGCAGCGTTCAACCCCATGGCACTGAAGGAGCGGAGGTCGAAGCTGGTCCTGGGGGCCTTTTGCCCCCGGACTCGGCTCCGGCCTCAGCTGCTCCCGTGGCACTACCACAGGCTGTGGTTGTTGCCACTCCTGCCCCCCTTCCTTCGGCCGGGACTCATACTCCCGCTAAAGCGCCGGAGGACATGGAGGCTAGGAGGGAGAAACGGAGGGAGAAGCACCACAAGCGGCGGGCCGAGGCCTCCGCTTCGGCCCCGCCAGCTAAGCGGGCTTCTCCCTCCACTTCTTCTAGGTCTCCTCCTCCTCGGCTCCGATCTCCTTGTTTCTCCTCAGGGCCCGAGGAGGAGGAGGCCCGATCTCCATCGAGGTCATCAAGGCGGCATTCCATGCCTGCCTCGATGGCCTCTTCAAGATCAACGTTCAGCATGTCTGATGCAGACTTGGACCGGATGATGCGAAGATTCATCCAGGCCCAGCTGCAGATGGGAGTGCTCTTGCCTCCCCCCCTTTGGGGGGGGAGCTCGACACCATTTTTCCATCCAATTGCTCCTTCTCCGACCCGATACCCGGGTTCGGAGCGTTCGGAGCCGAGCAGCGCTGGAGCCGGGGGTGGGTCGGTGCCGACAGTACTTGGTACTTCAGATCCGACCCTACCCTCAAGCCTGTCAGATCCGACCTCTCGGAGCCGTGGCCCGAGCTTCGGATCCGAGGGATTCAGTGTGCCTTCGGCTCCGTCCAGGTCGGAGCACACTGGTCCTTCAGATCCGATGGTCTCGGCGCCGGTTCCGATCCCTTCATTGGATCTGAGTGGGAGCCGACTCTTGGAGCCCAGAGTGAGTGGTTCCCCCTCGGCCTTCGATGTAGTGGAGAGGGCTCTGTTGAGAGCATCCGGACCCCCGGCCCTTGTCTCGGCTCCACCCTGCACTCCCTCTCTGCTGGGCCAGGCTTCCATCACCCGGCCAAAGGGACAGCCTGCTTCAATGTCCCAAGTAGTTCCATTTGAACAGGATGTTGCTGGCGAGGCCTGTTCGGACAGCCCCCCCGAGGAAGTGCCCCGCAAGCATAAGTGCAAGAGGAGGCACGTGGACTCCCCTGAGTCCTTAACTGAGGACACGGACTTGGATGAAGGGGAAGGCTCCCCAACATCACCCCCTGAGGATGTCTCCTTTGGAGACATCATGGAGATGCTGAGGATCAGAGGTGGGTGGTCTGCCCCCACGTCTTCCTCCGACGAGTCCGTGTTTCTGGAGGCATTCGAAGCAGGCCCGTCTACCTCTTGGGTGTCCCTTCCGGCCGACCCCTTGGTGGACCTTATTACCACCAGGGCGTGGAAGGACCCGGACACCATGGAGCCAATACCCAAACGCCCGGACAGGATACTAAGCCCCCCCCCAGACCGGTCGCACTGGAGCAAGGGTCCCCCCGTAGATGCCATGTTGACGGCGGCAGCCACGAAGAGGGAACTAGCTCAGGAGAGCCCCTCAGTCCATCCACCGAGCAAGGAGTCCCGCTCGATGGACCGCTTAGGGAAGCGAGTTTTTAGTTCAGCGACCTTCTCGGTAAGGTCTCTGAATGATATGGCACATGTCATCAGGATGCAGCGGGATCTTATCAAAGAATACGCTGCCTCCCCCCCTGAGTCCATGTCGGTGGAGGACAAACAATTGTACTCCACCCGAATGGCCACTCTGAGATCCATTTCAAATACCTCTATGCGGCTATTGTCCCACTCCACCGAGGGAGCCGCTAGGGCTAGCGTAGCGGGCCTAGTCATGAGACGTCAGGCCTGGCTCCGTCATTGTGACTTTACGGAGCCCTTTAAAGCGTCTTTTGCGAACGCCCCTTTCGATGGTTCTGCCCTGTTTGGCAAAACCGTTCGCGAGACACTTGACCAGAGCGAGAAGGACGGGAAGACGTTGTCTGCCGTCGGAGTCCACTTCTCTGCGCTCCAGCGGTCCTTTTCGAAGAACCAAAAGGGTCAGAAGAAGATGTGGTTCCGGAAATCGCAACATTCCCAACCCGCTCTGGACAACCAGTCCTTCCGTGGCAGAGGAGGACAGGGAAGATGCCACCCCAGGGGCAGAGGGGCTCCGAGAAACTTTGGGTCCAGAGAACCTTTCTCTGACCGGCCCACGCAGCAGCCCTGAAGGGTTGCCCGACTGCTCCACTCTGGAGGTAGTCGGGGGGCGCTTCTCGGAGCACCTAGCGGCATGGGAGTCCATCACGACAGACCGCTGGGTGCTTCGAATTATATCCAGAGGGTACAAAATCCCATTACTTCATGTCTCCAAATTCAAGAACCTCCCCGATGTACCACCCGATCAGAGGGAGGCTGCAGCCGCAGAAATTCAGCAGCTGCTAAGAAAAAGAGCCATCCAGCCCGTCCCCCAAAGACCAGCTTGGATTAGGGTTCTACTCCAGGTTCTTTTTGGTGCCAAAAAAGACGGGGGACTTGAGACCGATTCTAGACCTGTCCCGCTTGAACCTGTCGGTAACCAAGGAAAAATTCCGAATGGTCACTCGTCAATCTGTTCTCCCCCTTCTAAGGGAGAACGATTGGATGTGCTCTATAGACCTCAAGGATGCGTGCTACCACATTCTAATGGACAGACGATCCAGGAGGTTCCTCTGCTTCCGGCTGGGAGCCAGTCACTACCAGTTCAGGGTCCTTCCCTTTGGCCTCACCACAGCCCCCAGGGTGTTCACCAAGGTATTAGCAGTGATGGCGGCCCACCTGAGACTCCAGGGAATACATGTCTTTCCGTACCTGGACAACTGGCTCCTGACCGCCCCAACAAGGCATCTACTTTGCTCAGCCAGAGATTTCTTTCTCTGCCTAGCCCCACAGTTAGGCATCACCATCAATGCCGACAAATCCTTTCTCTCCCCGACACAAGCCATAGAATTCATAGGAGCCAGAATAGACACCAGAGAGCTACGAGCCTTTCTAACGTCCGAACGACTTCGGAATTTGCAACTCCATGTGCTGGCTATCCTCCAATCAGAGACCCCACCAGCGGAATTGGTCCTGAGGGCGCTGGGCTCCATGGCGGCAGCGATAACGCTCCTTCCATGCGTCCGTCTGAACATGCGGGTACTGCAATGGACCCTTCTAGTACAATGGTCCTTTCTGTCTTTTCCTCTCCATCACCCCATTGCTATCAGCAAGGCTTGCAGGAGGGCTCTATTATGGTGGCTCCATGCTCCGGACCTCCATACGGGCCGACCCTTCTGCACCTCTCCCCCTCTCGCCACGGTGACCACGGATGCCTCCCGCCTCGGGGGGGGGGTGCATTATTCAGGCAGGACGGTCCAAGGCACGTGGAACGATACAGAGACCTCCCTGCATATCAACGTTCTGGAGATGAGAGCGGTGCTGTATGCGTTGCAAGCACTTCAGAATCTCCTCCCCGTAGGAACGATTGCAATTCAGTCGGACAACATGTCAGTTGTCTGGTACATCAACAAACAGGGGGAACCAGGTCTTACCCTCTATGCCGCGAAGCCATGAGAGTGTGGGAATGGGCGATCTCCACCAACCGCTTTCTGATTGCAGTGCACATTCCGGGGCGGGGCCAACATCCTAGCAGACAAACTCAGTCGCACCCTTCTTACCCCGTACGAGTGGTCTCTCAACCCACTAGTAGCGAAGCAGATATTCGCAATATGGGGGCAACCCTGCTGCGATCTTTTTGCCTCTCCCTCAAACACCAAATGCGGCAATTTCTTCGCTCTGATTCCCCCTCCAGGGGAAACTCCAAGAGACGCTCTGGTGCATGCTTGGCCACCCGGTCTACTTTATGCCTATCCCCCTCTACCCCTGATGCTGCAACTCTTACAGAAAGCCTCGCGGTTGGGGAGCAGGATGATCCTCATTGCCCCATTCTGGCCTCGGCAAATTTGGTTCCTTTACCTGTGGTCTCACCTAGTGAATCCCCCTTGGATTCTGGATCCCAGTCCAGATCTAATCTCCCATCCGTCGGACTTACCGACCCCAAATCTGGACAATCTGAAGCTGACAGCTTGGTTGCTCCAGTTCCACTCCTAGTTAGGACTCCCGGTATCTCTTCACCAGTCAAAGCCATCCTTGTGGCAGCGCATAAGCCCTCCACCAGGAAATTGTACCGCAATAAATGGAAACGTTTCTCCGTCTGGGCGGAGCATCATAATCTAGATCCCTTTACGGCTCCTCTTCCATCCATACTAGACTTCCTAACCGAACTTTTTCAGGAAGGCGCTAGTTGCTCAACTGTCAAAGTGCAATTGGCTGCCATCTCCCATTACCATGTGGGACATGACACAGGGCCCTTGATGTTGGCCAAGTTGTGTAAAACCTTTCTCAAGGGCACCTTTTTGCTTAGACCCCCTATAAAAGTAGCCGTACCACCTTGGGATCTTTCACTAGTTCTTCAAGCCTTGACTGCTCCACCTTTTGAACCTGCTGCTTCAGTAGATCTCAAATACTTGTCCTGGAAAACAGCATTCCTGGTAGCCATTACTTCTGCGAAAAGAGTTTCGGAGCTTCAAGCTCTTTCTGTGAAGCCTCCTTATTTGATCTTTCATCCGGACAGAGTGTACCTCAGGATCACTCCCTCTTTCCTTCCCAAAATAGCATCAGAAACCAATACAAATCAATCCATAAATTTACCGTTTTTCTTCCCTAAATATCAGAATAAAGGAGAGTACAAGCTGCACTCATTAGATGTTCATAGGCAGCTACGTTTTTATACTCATAGAACGGCTGGTCATAGACAATCCAACCAGCTGTTCGTTTCCTTTGCCAAATTTAATTTGGGGAAAGCAATATCAAAAGTATCTCTATCACGCTGGATTTCACAATGTATCCTATTAGCGTACCAAGCCTCTGGGAGACCCGCACCTGAAGGAGTTCGCGCACATTCCACTCGTTCCATCTCTACTTCTGCGGCCTTCAAATCTGGAGTTCCATTGGATGATATTTGTTCGGCAGCCACTTGGGCCTCATCTCATACCTTTATTAACCACTACAAACTGGACGGGATTTCTAGAGGGAGAGCATCTTTTGGCTCTGCGGTGCTCCGCAATATCCTTCCATGATGGCCACCCAAGATTCAGGTAGCTGGGGACTCTGTCCCACAGGTTGCTGACAAATGAAGTCCCTACTTCAGATTAAGAAGTTATGTACTCACCATAACGTTCCATCTGAGTAGGTAGCTTCATTTGTCTGCAACTATCCCCCCCTCCTTCCCCTGGCCTTCAGTGGATCTATGTTAGTTGGAATACCCTTTGTTGGGTACATATTGAGGGGCAAACTCGATCTGAGGTCATGGAGGGTTGGCAGGGGATTATGGATGAGGGGAGGAGCTAGGAGCTCGGATCCATTAGCTTGAAACAAGTTGCCTGCTCGGATCCGATATCGTATCCAAGACCACAGGTTGCAGACAAATGAAGCTACCTACTCAGATGGAACATTATGGTGAGTACATAACTTCTTATTAATATTAAAGGGCTTGGTTCCATCCACCTTTGTTGAAGCTATTTCTGGGGCTCAATCCCCCAAATGAAAAACTAAGGAGCCTCTCACTAAGTCTCCAAGACCCTCCACTTCCTCGACTCTGTTTTTGGCGCTGCCAAAGAAAAATCCAAGAATGGATCTGAGACCTGTTCAGATCCACTCTCCTTCGGCTACGACCAAGAAATCAATGGATGCAAGCTCTTCAGATCTGATGAGAAAAATCAAAGGATCCAAGTTCTTCAGACCTGAAGATCCTACCTAGAACTAAATACTCTCCAACATTTAGACCCAGTACCTTCCAGGGTTCCAGCTCGTCTTTTAGAAAGACATTGTTCCAGGTCACCGTCCTTTGCCTCATTTTGTTCTTTCAGAAGTTTGACTGAGGAAGATGAGGATAGAATGATGAGGAGGTTCCTCTTGGCGCATACAGATAAGTGTTCTTCCAGCTTCTACCCCCTCGGATTAAGGAGTCTGTCCATCTACCACAGCACCATTTCTTGCTAATTCTCTGATTCATCCAGTTGCTTCAGAGTCCCTGGATACAAACCTTCTGGGTCTGTCCATCTTGGATCTGAAGATACCTTTCTCTTTGGATCTGAAGCTTTGTCTGAGTGTACCAGCTCTGACATCTTCAGATCCAAATGACTTTAAGAGCTGCAGCTGCCTTGTCACGTCCGAGGTGTTGGAGGCGACTCAGAGGTTTTTGCAACAGTTTCTCCCCCTCAAAGCTTTAGCACTGGATAGCTCGGCTCTGACTTTCTGCTTGGGGAGGTTGCTCTTGGGGCAGAGGGAGTCAGTGGTCGAGAAGCCTGGATTCTCGGAGCTGATGTCTTCCTTCGATCTGCTGTCGAAGTAGTAAAGAGAGTGTTCTCTGCTCCAACAGGACAGATGGATGTAACTTGCTTGGATCTCCAGTCTGGGTCTCAGATGTCTCTGCACTTAGAGCCATATCAGTCTGCATCACAGGGACACCCAGCTCAAGGTCCCCAGCCCACCCAGCAGGGTTTTACAATCTCTTCCAACACTTCACTGGAACATCCCCAATGAAGAAGTCCCTAGCAAGAGGAAGTGAAAAAGGAGGCACTTAGACTCTCAGCAAGAGTCAGTCACTGAGGATACTGATCTAGATGAGGGAGAAGGGTCCCCATGATCACCTCCAGAAGATGTCTCATTTAGAGTCATCCTTGAAATCCTTAAGCAGAGAGGTGGTTGGTCCTCCAGCAGCCCTTCACCAGAGGAATAAGTATTTCTGGAGCCCTTTGGAGCTGGCCCATCTACCTCCTGGGTTACACTGCCTGCTTATAAGCTCATTGATTTGGTCTCCAGGTGGGTGTGGAAGGAACCTGACTCAGTTGAAACAGTCCCTAAGAAGCCAGACTGGATTTTGGGTCCACCTGTCTGGAAGGATTTCTGGAGTAAGGGTGTCCCTGTAGATGCCGTGGTCATGGCGGCGGCCACCAAGAAGGAACTTGCTGATCAAAGTTTATCTGCTCATCCCCCTGTCAAAGATTCTAGGGCGATGGACAGATTTGGGAAGCATGTATATCCATCAGTGACCTTTGTTCTTAGTGTGCTGAACTATTTGGCATATTTTACTAGACTACAAAGAACTTGATCAAGTTACTTTCAAAATCTCTTTCTGGGACCATTACTGCTGATGCTCAATCATCTGTGACCTGTCATTTGGCTACCATCCAATCCATTTCAGATTTGTCCATGAGACTTATCTCGCATGCAGCCGAAGATGCGTCAAGGGCATGGAGTTAAGGCATATTCATTAGGATACATGCCTGGATGCAGTTATGTGATTTTATGGAGCCTTTCAAGTCCTCATTCATCAATGCATCCTTTGAGAGCAGTTCGTTGTCTGGCCCAAAATTGAAGACACACTCTCCATGTGTGAAAGGGATGGAACGACCCTCTCTGCAGTGGGTGTGCATTTTTCGACCCCACAAAGATCCTTTTCTAAGAATCAACAAGGTGGTAAGAAAATGTGGTCCAGAAAGTCCCAGGTGTCCTTTCCAGGATACACATTAAGACAGTTTTCCTAGGAGCAGCGGGGAGTACTCTAAAGGACAACAATACCCTGGATCCTACCCAATTCGGCTTTGTCAAGGGCACATTTCTGCCTGTTAAATCTGGTGGACTTCTTTGAAAATGTGACCTTGGCTATTGATGAGGGCAAATCTGTGCACACAGTATACCTCGACTTGGCAAAGGCTTTCTACACAATCCCATATTCAAGCATTACAGATATATGTATTATTTTTTTATTTATTTGACAACTGTTGATCAGGATAGTCTCACTGAGCTTGCACCCTTTTTCAGTGAAGGCCTAGGGAGAAAAGCTCCACAGTACAAATTATGCAAGTAAACAAATCACAGAGATGAAGTCAAATACAATAAACCCAGTAAATGTTTATACAATAAAATGTTAAGCAGATGTCCATTAAAGTACAAGTATTAGATTTTAGCAAATGAGGCATTTCTACAGTGTAGCTAGTATTGAGGCAGATGGTGACAACAAAGTGCCAAACAATTCATAAGAATTGTAATTGGTGATCTAATAAGTACATTCCTTGCATTTTGTTTGTCAAGATACAGTGTGAGGGCTAATTAAATTGAAAGGTGGTAGGATGGAGCATGCCAGTAACACATTACAAGAAGCTAGGAATTGAAGGGGTGTGAAGAGCAGTTGTTGATTATTATTGTGATGCACAGGAGGTTAGAATAGATAGCATAATTGTAGGAAAGGTAAAAGTAGGAAGGAAAGTGAGGAAAGGAGAGGATTATGAAGGAGAGAGGGAAAGGTTTCAAGTGGGGTGATTGCAGTGACAGGATCAGGTGCTGTATAGGTAATTTCTGAGAGTTTTCTTGTATTCATGTAATTGGGGTGAATTCAGATAAACTTAGCAAACTGAATGTAAACCTTTTGTGGTAAGATGGGTTGCCAACTGGCTCACAAACTGGACACACACTCTCAAAGTGGGTGGCTCCACATCAGCCAGCAGAACTGTTATCAGCTGGGTGTCACAAGGGGTCAGTGCTGGGCCCCCTACTGTTTAGTATATACTTCTCAAAAGTTCAGGTCAAAACTAAGGGGCTCTGGCTGACCAAGTTTACAGACGACTACAAAGTAGATGCAAGCATTGAATCCCCAAATTATGTCAGTATACTCCAGGAGGGTCTCATTCAGAGCAGCAACTGATGTCTTAGTCATGGTGTCAAACTGAATGTAAAGAAATGCATCATCATTACCTTCGGCACAAACAATGTCGCTTCACACCATTAAATCAACAACAATACCCTAAATACCCAAGAAGTGGTAAGGGACGTGGGATCACAAGTTGACTGCAACCTTAACTTCGACTATTGTATATCTACTGTAGTAAAAAAGGCTTTCTACATAGCACACTTGATTAATAAAGGAATTGCCTAGAGAATAAATGAATTTATAACCCCTCTATAGTCGGCAGTAATGCAACCCATAATTCAGTATAACACCCCATTCAGCATGTACCGTACAAAACACCTGCAGCAACTGGGAGAACTGAGAGATTTCTAACAAAGAAGATTAAGGGGCTCCAGCATGTGTCTTACATAGACCGACTAAAGTCCCTGTCACTATACTTCATATCGTATAGCCTTCTTAGGGGAGCCTTATGCCTGGCCTACAAAGCAATCCAAGACCCAGACGTAATGAACTTGCTGCATATCAATAAATCAGATGGGACTAGGGCTACCTGTTCCAGGGACCCAAATATGGCCCACAACTTAAACAGGACATGCTGGAGGGACAGATTTATCTCCCAGTGACTGCCACGTCTTTGGAACAGGCTACCAATTCATGTGAAACACAGCACCTCTATGACAGTGTTCAAGGGGAACCTGGATGAGTGGCTGGGCCACCAGAAATTCTTACCAGTGATAGCACTCACAACCCTCCTGGACATGGGCAGTCATCACTAAATGCAATCTTTGATACTGTCTAGCATTTTCATGGTATTACATTGGGATAAAATGGCTAGGCTTAAAATGACCTCCATGTCGATAGCCTAGTAATCTCCTATGATCCTATGTCAATGTCATAACACTAGTACCTTTAGCCAGATTTTACACAAGGATTCTCCAAGGCATGTTAGCAACATAATGGTCGATACTTTACCAACTCATATCATCTCTGATTTGAATTACCCAGACATACAAGAGAAATCTCGGGTAGTGGATTCAGTCAGATTATGTTCTACAAGGCCGTTCATTGATTCCCCCTCAAGCCAAGGCCATAGTGACCACAGATGCTTCCCAATTGGGCTGGAGGGGCATTTTCTAGGGAACACAGTCTAAGGCACTTGGTTCCCCAAAGAGGCCAACTTGCATGTCAGTATCTAAGACATGAGGGCAGTGCTTTTAACATTACAAACCTTCCAAAATTCTCTTCCTTCAGGGATGATTGCAATTCAAATGGACAATATGTCAGTAGTTTTGTACATCAAGAAACAAGAAGGGACAAGACCATATCCCTTTGTGTCGAGAAGCACTCAGAGTGTGGGAATGGGCGATCTCATCCAACTGCTTTCTCATGGCAATGCACATTCTGAGGAAGTCCAATGTGACAGGAGATAAACTGAGCAGGTGTATTCTTCTACCTCACGAGTGGTCGCTCAATAAAAATGTGACAGAAATGATTTTTCGTCAGTGGGGAAAACCTTGCTGCCATCTTTTTGCTTCTCCCTTAAACAACAAATGCAGCAGCTACTTTGCCCTACCCCCCCCACAGAGGGAATCACAGAGGAATGCTCTACTTCACAATTGGCCCCCCAGTCTGCTTTATGCCTACCCACCAGTCCCATTAAATCCAAAATTTCTACAGAAAACTCTCAGGTTGAAGAGCAAAGTCATCCTCATTTCACCATACTGGCCTCGACAGATTTGATTTCCTTTACTTTGGCCTCACTTACTTCAACGATCTTGGATCCTGGATCCGACTTCAGACCTCCTGTCTCACCTGATGGTCATGATCCATCCTGACATCTCAGATCTCAGGTTGATGGCCTGGTTTCTCCAATTCTATTAATAGCCAGACAACCAATGCTCTTCCTTGTCCGATATATTCTTTTATTTTTCTATAAACGTTCATCAATGAAAGTTTATACAAGTAAATAGAAAAAAATTGTTTGCTGGGAAACAGCAAAATGTTGCTGAGCCATTTTTTGCTCCGATGCATAACATACTCGAGTTTTTAGCCTTACCTTTTAAAGATGAGGCTAGTTCCTCAACCATTAAAGTTCATTTGGCAGCAATATGAAATTTTCACATTGGATTTGAAGGTTCTTCAGTCGCCTCTCATAAATTGTGTAGAACTTTCTTGCAAAGCACTCTTTTAAGACCTTTACTTTTAAGACCTCCTTTTAAGGACACTACTCCTCTCTGGGATTTCATTGTGGTACTGCAAGCTCTAATACATTCTCCCGTTGCGCCAGCAAGTAAATGTGACCTTAAGTATCTTACTTGGAAAACTATTTTTCTAGTAGCCATTACCTCTGCTAGACAAATTTCAGAGATTCACGCCTTGTCTGCAAAACCTCCATACCTGATATTTCACAAGGATAGAGTGACGCTTCGAACTAATGCTTCCTTCCTTCCCAAGGTGGGTGTCAGCTATTAATCAATCCATTGATTTGCCAGTATTCTTCCCTAATTTTGCAAACAAAGGTGAATACATGTTACATTTATTAGGTGTTCACAGACAATTATGATTTTATCTGCATAAAACAAAAGACATCGGAAAACAAATCAATTGTTTCCTTTGCAGAATTGAAATTGGGCAAACCATTCTCAAAGGTAACTTTAACCAGATGGCTAACTGAGTGTATTTCATTTGTTTATAACAAATTGGGGTATTACCTTATCACAACCGATACAACCTCATTCAACTAGGTCCATGGTCCATGATAGCTTCTTCAGTTTTTCTTTCCAGAGCATCCATGGATGACATATGTGCAGCAGTAACTTGGGCTACTCCCCATACTTTTATTACTCATTGCAAATTGTATCTGGTCTCCGGGAATAGTTCATCAAGTGATTCAACTGTGCTCATGAATATCTTTCCATAGAGTCCACCTGGGATTATAGGTAGCTGGGGACTCTGTCCCATCAGTTGAGGAGAGAATGAAAATTGACAACATTAGAGAAATAAGTTATATACTTACCATAACATTCCATCTGTGTTGTCCATTTTCATTCTTCCTCAGTTTACCATCCACCAACCCTCATCCTTTCTATTTACAAACATCTGGAAGAATGAGCTCTTAGAGGGACATCATTGTCCTTATATTGAGTTCCAGATATAGTTTCTTTCTGTATTGAGTACATGCAGTGTTATATCTCCTACATTGATCCATGTTAAATATTTATTTTCTGGTAAAATATTAGAAATCAAGATCTGAGGTAACTTGGGGTTTGTGTATTATGGGTAAAGGCGAAGCTCGAGAGTTTTTGTTTGTCATGAGCTTTAGTAATGGCCGAGACAGATCCGAGGATTGGATCCGAACCCTTCAGTTGAGGAAGAATGAAAATGTACAACACAGATGTAACGTTATGATAAGTACATAACTTTTTTTTTCAGTAGCTGGAAGCCAAGTGGTGACAAGTGCAAACCATCTCTGGCAAAGCATCACGGTTTGTTGATCATGTCTCTCCAGGCTGCCAGATATTTTATCCCATTGTTGTGACACCAGAAACTAAGCCAGTTGTTGAAGTCAGTCATTTTTTGCTGGTACTGAAGTATCATCACGGGTGAAGGTAGGATGCTACTCAAGGCTGGAGTCATTCCCGAATTGGACACATATTCAGAGAGCTCTGTCAAGTCTCTCCTCATATAGTCCTTTGAGGTAGGTTTTAGGTCATTTATGCCCATATAGACTATGTCAGTGTCATACTGTTACTTGTGGTTTAAATACCTAAGTGATGCTTGATCTGGTGGATACTGGCTCCAGAGAGAGAGAGAGCTCACTGTGATCTTCTTGTTTAGCCTGGTAAGGGGGACTTCAGTATGTCTTACTATGGAATCTCCAATAAGCAGAATGTTTGGCTGTGTGATGTTTTGTCTTATTGACTTGCAAGCAGGGCTACTCTGATTTTCTAAGTTATGTGTTGTGTGAGGTGCTGTCTTTTTTGAGTGTGAGTAGGGCCACTGAGACATGCTTTTAGAAAGTGTTAGAGGTTTGGGTAGATTACAAGTGAGTACCTCCGCTTATGTGGGTCTGTTTCTTTGTCCCTTAGTGTTGCTAGTGAGAGGTTTTGGTGTAACACTGACCACCTGGCTTGCATTTTTCATCTGTGTATGTGTGAGCTTTGCTTCCAGTGAGATTGTATATCTACATCACTCACACACTGTGTTTGTCTGTTCTAAATTTAAATGGTTGTCAATGAACATAAGGCAGTTACTGCACTGCCTCAGGATGACCATATAAACCAGGCCAGAAACAGAGATGACAGGGCAGTGCCTATTCATTATACTAGATCCTTAGCAGATGGGAAGGAGTAGGGAAGAGTAACTTAATGGTCTAATAAAGAGTGTTCAGTAGTGTACTATCAGATAGCCTGCAGTGGCACTGCCCTCTGGACAAACTGGCAGCTCTTCAAGCAGTTATGAACAGTGGAAGACTGTGGAGAGCATTTCCTATACAGGTTTTTAAACTGGATATAGGATCATAGGAGGTTACCAGGCTAATGGCCTTGGGGCTCTTACAAGCCTAGCCAAGAGTTTATCCCCAAAAAAGGAACCTCAGTCAGCACCTGTCATCCCTGTCAATGAGGGACAAAGGTAGGACCCCTGGGACAAATTTATGGTTTCCAATCCACTCATCAAAATTATGTTTGATGAGGGCCAGTGAGGTACTCTGTTTGACATGTATGGGAAGTCTATTACAGCGACGGGGCAGCCTTTGGGAGACAAACCTGTCTCTCCAGCAGGTTTTGTTGATGTCACATATTAGATTTAGGCCTATTGAGCGGGTAATGTGCGAGGAGTTAGACTTACAGATATGGAGCATCTCCAGTAGGGCAGGGTCCAATATTGCCTTGTAGGCAAGACACAGATCACCTCTGAGCAATCTGTATACCGAGTAGAGTGATAGTGATTGAAGCCTGTCTGCATAGGATAGGTGTCGGAAGCCATGGATTCTCTTTGTGAGGTATTTCTGTGGCCTTTCCATTTGGTGTAGGTGTTTGCAGAGGTACATACCAAACAGGGCATTATACTCAATCATATGTCTAATAAGGGAGGAGTACAGAGAGGTAATAACCTTCTTTTTTTCCAGATGCAATCCCTTTACTTATAAGATGAACCAAGTAAAAGGCTTTTCTGACCACAGCCACCACATGATGGTCGGATGTGAGATTTTTGTCAACCTGAGTACCCAGGTCTCACACCACAGGTTAGATGCTTAGGGGTATGCCGTTGATGTGGTAATCAGTAGGGGGCATGTTTTTGCCGAATGATATGATAATACATTTTTTTGCGTTTAACTTAAGCCCATGACTTTGGCAGCAGTTATTTGTAGCTGTGAGACCCTCTTGCAGTATGTTAACATCAGTTGTCAGTGACAGCACCCAACATACAGTCATCCGCAAACTTGGTCAGCCACAGGCCCTTTGTCTTTGCCTGGACCACTGAGAAGTATATGCCAAACAGTAGGGGTCCCAGGACAGATCCCTGTGGAACACCACTAGTGACAGATCTGCTGTCGGAGGTGGCAGCATCTATTTTGACCTTGTGGGTTCTATCTGTCAGCTAGTTGGCCATTCATCTGACTAGATGGGGATTAACACCAAGTTGTGTTAGCTTTTCAATGATGCCCGAGTGGAGGATTGTGTCAAAGGCCTTGGCCAGGTCAAGGTAAGTTACATGTACTGACTTTCCCTCATCCAGGGGCCTTGGTAACAGTTTCAAAGAAGTCAACTAGGTTCAATAGGCAAGATCTGCCCCTGACAAATCCGAACTGGATGAGGTTGAGTGCTTGGAGATTGCCTATGCCCTTGTTTATAATATCCATAATAATACGCTCCATGACTTTACAGATCAGACTTTTCAAGCTGATGGGGTGATAGTTTCCCTTCTCAGTAGTGGCACACCACCTTTGTGCAAAGGGATTAAGATGGCAGTTCTCCACTCTGCTGGAATGAAGCCTGTAGTTAGGCTGTGGTTGAACAGGGTGCTCAGTGTTGAAGCTAGCTCTTGCTGGAGATGGTGCAGAATACAGCCTTGGATACTATCAGGCCCATGGAAGCTGTGTTCTTTGTCTTGGATAGGGCCTTTAAGATGTGATCTACAGAGATGTGAGGTGTGGGACAAGTATCGGGGATGTCGACTGGGCCTTTGGGGGGTGATAATGGGGTGAAGTTTGCACTGAACCTTTCAGCCAACAGGTTGGCTCAGTCAGCAGGATCAGTGTAAGTGGTATCATTAAGTACTAGTTTGGAACAAACTTGAGCTTTGCCATGGAGGTTCCTGACGTAACTGAAGAAGGACTTGTGGTTTCCCTTTGTTTTGTAGGCTAGTTTCAACTCATAATTGGCTTTGGTGGTTTTCACTAGTGAGTTAATTTGTTTGTTGAGTTAGCGGAAGGAGTTTTTCCAATTTGTAATTTGTTCCTTTTTGCCCTTACTGTACAAGGCATTGGTAACTGTATTTGCATGATGCACAAATGCAAGGCATTTATACTTGCAAGATGAAAGACTTTTACACAGTTAAGTGCTCAGGCCAATCACGTAAACACACAATAAGCCTTCCACCACAGGTCACAACTCATATGGGTTGAATCAGCCTTCTGTACCCACCGGAGTGCAGAAAAACCCTCTTAATGTAAAGTGAACTGGTTTTGAGCTCAAGTGTTGTAACAGATGCTTTAGAACAAAAAGCAGAATTCCTGCAGTGTCAGAAATCCTTGGAAATGAGTTCACAAACTGTGAGAAATGTTTCCAAATACAGAAATACCAGCACAGTGAAAGACTTTTACACAGTTAAGCCCTCAGACCAATCAGATAAACACACAATAAACCTTCCACCAGCAGTTCTCAACTAGGATGGGTTGAAATACCCCTCTGCTTCCGACAGAGTGAAGAAAAACCCTCCTCAATGTAAAACAAACTCATTTTGAGCTTAAGTGAGGTAACAAATGTTTTACAACAAAAATCAGAACTCCTGCAGTATCAGGAATGTTTGGAAATAAGTTCACAAACCCAAAGAAGTGTTCACAAATACAGACAAAAAACTTCACACAGAAAAACTTTTTAAAACTTAGAATATTTTGGTAAACTCAGGAGAACTATGGCAAATTTAGAACAGATTTTGCAGTATCAAAAGAGGTTAAGAAATTTCAGAGCACTGTTAAAACAACCTAAGAATAGTACAATAACAAACAGATGGAATTTCTTTAACAAGTGCAGGCTGAAAAACAGTGATAAATTCAATAAAGTTAATAAATGCAACACATGGTGTTAAATAGCACTGAGATAGAGCAAGTGAAAAAAATACTTATATCAGTTTTGTAGGTCCACAAATGGTTTTAGAAGCAATCCAAAGTCTTGTATTCACAGATGTCCAAGCCAGGCTCAGGGAATCTCTGAATAAATGGGCAGAGTTTCACAAAAAATATAAGGCTTTTATACCAACAGGATAAAATACTTTTACACAGTTAAGCCCTCAGATTAATCGCATAAACACACAGTAAGCCTTCCACCAGCATTTCCCAACTCATATGGGTTGAATCAGCGCTCTGCTCTCAACAGAGTGCAGAAAATCCATCTTAATTTAAAACAAACTGGTTTTGAGCTGACCTGCAGCAACAAATACTTTACAACAAAATGCAAAACTCCTGCAGTATCAGGAATCCTTGGAAATTAGTTCATGAATTCTGGGAAATGTTCACAAATGCATAATAAGTGCGCAAGCATAGGAGAACTTCTAGAAATACAGAAAATCTTTGCAAAACTTAGAAATATTTTGGCAAACTCAGAACAGCTTTTGCGGTATCAGAAGAGATTAGGAGATATCAGAATACTATTAAAACAACCTAAGTACAATACAGTGCAGTAATAAGCAGATGGCATTTCTTTAACAAGTACAGGCTGAAAAACAGTGATAAATTCAATCAAGTCAATAAATGCAGCACATAAGTGTTAAATAGTAATAAGTTAGTTAGAGCAAGCGCAAAATCAAACAAATAAGAAAAAAAATTATATCAGCTTTGTAGGTCCACAGATGGTTTTAGAAGCAATCCAAGGTATTTCATTCACAAATGTTCAAGCCAGGTACAGAGAAGCTCTGAATAAAGCTTTCCCAGTGGTTGTCCTCTGCTATTGCCATTTATCTATACCAGGCATTATCAAGGCACACTCTATTACAGTCTTGGCCTCTTTGATGAGTTATTGGAAAAGGGCGTACTCTAGAAGCATTCTACAGGCAACTGCATAGTTCTTGGTACTTAACTTTTACAAAGCATTACAAGTTGAATTTCTTTTTCATATCCAGGTCAGGCTTTTCCAGGACCGTTCCCCAGGGGCTTCTGGAGTCATATCCTTCCTTCTCGCAGGTTAGATAGGCTTTGGTAATCAATCCATATAGCCTAAAGGCTACTGCAGCAGTGCCCTTAACCATAGATGTTCAAATTCCTTACTGTTATTTATTTATTTATTTATTTATTTGTCTTTGTTTGCTGGGAAATTCCGACTGTGTAATATCCATTTTCAGCTGATGCCTGGGGTAAAAAGCTCCATTTGTGTACATTGCATTATACTTAGTTGCAGTTAACACAGAGTAGTTTCATTTCTGTTTACTTTTATGCACATACAGTAGTTACATTTATATTTTCGAAGATTTTGCAGAGGAAGAAGTTGCTAAAGAGAAAGTCCATATGCAGCTTAGTGGATTGTACAGGCAGCAGTAGTCACACCCATCCTCATTCTCCCTTTTTGGTGTGTATACTTGCTAGTGGCAATATTACATGTTTTGCTACTGTTATATGTGTTTTGGATATCACAATGAGCGTGCTCCTTTTCTCTCATGCACAAGAAGATCTTGAAGAAATATTCACTGCTGATTTCCCTCTTCTGGGCTGTTCTGTTAGCAGTCAGAGGCAAGGCCTGGAAGGAAGCCAAAGCTTTGTGAAACTAGCCGATTATTGTATCATGGGGAGAATACAACCCATGTAACATAAAGGCTACTTCACAGTGTGGAATTTGAGCATCTACTGTTATGGATAAATGCAACTTGCTCAATTGTACTTTCTTGGCACAAGTCATATTTGAGCAAAACATTTCTAACTGTATTGTGAGCTGTATTTGTTTTGCTGTGACTAGGTAGGATTGGATTTTTAATCAAACGGTATCTGACACATCCTTGGGAATAAAGGAAACTCTTTATCACATTATATCTAAGTACAGGACCCCCACTATGGCTCCCTTGGCTGATATTTGCTACCTAACCAGTTTGGAGTCCCACTATATTAAACCAAATATAATTCTTCTAGGGGACTTTAGCTGTCCCTACATCAACTGGGCATCCCAGACTGGGATGCATACTTTCTCAAACATGTAAGTCCAAAGATTTCTATACTCCGTAATACAAACTCCCTGGACTAGTTAGTCCACACTCCGACCAACGGTGATAAGAACCTGGACTTTGTCCTTACCATTTTGGGACAGCTCTGTTCCCTTATTGTAATGTCCCACCTGGTCAAATTGAACCACAAGTCAGTCACATCCACCTTAAGACTGAAGACAGATGCATCCTCCAATATGTCAGTATTCAGAGACCATGCAAAGGCTAATCTACTAAAACTTGAGTGATAACCTAACTAAATTAGAAAGCCCATTCCACCTCAATGATCCCACTGGTTATGCAAAATCTTTTACTGCCAAGTTTTATGCACATGCAAATGGTTGCCTAGATGAAGCTGCCTCCCTCAGAAATAAATACAACACAAAATTCAAAAGTTACCCCATGTGACAGAACCGTAATAGAAACATAAACAAGCTCTATAATAAGAAAAAGAGACAAAAACTCGTTGCATGCAATAATAAATCTGTCTAGAAGTCAAAAACTCTCTTGTTAAACTAAACATCAAATCAACTAAAGCAAGATATAAGATAAAAAAAATAGCCCCTCAGGCAAAAGTTAAGTAGAAAGCCTTCTTTAAATCTCAGAAAACAATGTCCAGCACTGAGCAGAACTAATAGTATATGATATTACATACTCAGACCCAGGGGACATAACCAGTCTACTTGTGGACAAATTCACCCCCATCTCCCATCCAGTATTCCCAGATTAAATACCCACCTCTACCCCTCTTCCTCAAATCTCCTAAGAACAGTTCTCAAGGGACTGTTTAAGGCCAATAACACTACATCTATGGGGCCAAATAACATAACAGGCTATTGGATAGCCTTATACGTGACCTCCCACAGAGCCTATTCAACAATAGCCTCAGAGCAGGTTTTTGCCAGATGAGTGGAGGATAGCAACAGTTTATGTCTATGTTCGTCATTCTCACTGCTGCAGTAGCTTTTGGCTGTTTGGGTTGTATTCTGCCCAGCATACAGCAACTGACCAATCTTCAAAAAGCCCTGGTTCCTATCCACACCTAAACTCTTACTGCTGATTGGCTAGATCCTTGGAGGGAAATCAGCAGTTAGTGTGTAGACAACTTCAGTGCTTTCTTGCCACCTCATGGGAAAGCAGTTCTGAGGCTTCACAGAAGCATCATTTGGCTACAGTCTTCATTTCTGGCAGATAAATCCCCATATCAGAAATTATTGCCTTTTAAAATGTTGTTGATGCATTTTTTTTCTGAAGAATAATGGCAGTTTTGTTAATATCAGGCATTTCTTTTCAGAAACTGCTATTTTTAGAATGGGGCTTATTGTTGAATACTGGGGTTACTTTTGTGTGAAAAATGTTGACCCTTCAGATTCGGTTACCAGACATTCCTCTTACAGACTTTTATGGTAATATTTGACCTGAAAGATGCTTATCATCACATTCTCATAGCCATAGGCTTCAGAAAATTTCTTAGATTTTGTGTCTGGGTCACATTATCATTCCTCTTACATTACCATTAGAATTAGCTACATCTCCTAGCTGGTTTACAAGATGTCTAGCTCCAGGGATAGTGCACTGAAGACTGGAAGGCCTTTACATTTTTCCTAACTTAGATAACTTACTCATCTTTGCAGAGTCTTTTGCTAGATGTCTGGAGTCCTTAACATGGGATCCAGTGTAATCCATTTTCATTTGATTTAACAGGTTGGTCCTGGAGCCGACTCAGATCAGGTCACAGCACTTCTGAACACATGGACCCAGGGTTGCGACTCCTCCTCTACCCATAACCCCCATCTTCCCCTCCCTGATATCCTCAGATCTCATTTACCACCTGGTTGAACGATCATGCATTTTCCAAGGGTTGTAATCTTCTTCTATATTTTGAGATAAGTGTAGCAACATTTTTTAATTTTTTCTTTACTTTTTAACTTAGGATAGCCTTCCCTACCCAGCTAATTGTCCGTTCTGCCTTTAGCTTTTAAGCCCTATCCAGTTTAGCTTTTCATTACTGCTGTTGTTGTCATTAAAAAAAAAAAAAAGAAAAAAACAATTTCTTTTTTATTTTTGTGCAGTCTTTAACTAACTACTTTTGTTTCTTTTTAGAGAGAGTTTTTACCCTTTCTCAGGTAGTAGAGATGTCTGACAAAAGCTTTATAAAGTCCTCCAAGTCCCCCACTATACCTTGTGTGTTTATTGTCTGGGAGTGGCACACTTGGACATTAATCATGAAGCATATGCTTCTTTTGGATATAAAGTCTTGTAAAGCCATAAGGACAACTTGTATTACAAAGTTTACTTTCTCAGAAGAGATTGGCTTCACCATATGCTCCATGTTCTTCAGGAGTTCACACGATATCTTCCAAGGACAAGAAAAAATCTCAGGGAAATAACACTCCTGAAAAGCCTGTCAAAAGGTCTTGCAAATGGTTCTCCAACCCAACAGTTCTTCAAGGTCTGGCACTTAAGATGTCAAAACCAAGGAAGGTCAGATCTGATCACCTTCACTGACATCACTTTTTGTTCTGGACCTTATCAGTCCGAGGCTACATTATCCACTGTTATAGGAGAGAAGACCTTTGAGAGCATCTTTGGTAGGATCTTCATTGAAATCCGCCTGTTCTTCAAAGAATCTTTCTGAGACACATGTTGACTGGATGATGCTGAGATTTCTTCATCAGCAGATTCAGCTGGGGGTCATCCCAGTGTCGTCTCCTCAGGATGACCTGAAAAGAAGTCCCAGAACCCCTCCTCTATCTTATTCTACATTAATCCACTTTTTGGATCCAAATTTACTGGATCCAAACATACCTGGAGCTTCTAAGTCAGAGCTGATAGACCTTACTTCATTGACACTGACCTTACCCCATTTCTGTCAACTATGACCTTGTCAGATCAGGAAGGGAGTCAGAGCTAAGGCATCGGAGTTGGGGCCCTCTGAGGATGGATTGGCTTCAAAACTTTCAAATCCGTCTCTGCCTCTGTGAGCCTTGGCTCTTGATATCTTGGTTCCGATGTTGGCTTTGGGTTCTGGCCAGGTCAGCATCAGTGGAAATCTTTTGACCTTAGTTCCTCAAGAATCTTTCTTGGCTCCAAATTCAGGCTCGGCATTCAAAGCCATCTAGAGAGTTCTCACATCTGGAGAAAGGATGCTTCCTTCATGTTCAGATCCAGCATGACCTGTTGCTTGTTCTGTGTTGACATCTGGTCCTCCTCATCGATAGCGATAGTCAGCTTCCAAAAGACTTGAGGATGTGTTTTCTCTGAACTCTCAGTCTGATTCTGATCTGATATCTGAGACTTCTCAACCTTGGATCTATAGGAAACAGACTTGCAAAAGAAAGCATATAAATTAATTTTCTGAATCTTTCACGGAGGATATGCATTTGGATGAAGGGAAAGGTTCCCCTAAATCCCCCTTCAGAGATGTCACTTTTGGTGAAATCCTCAAATTCATGAAATGGGGGGGGGGAGGGGGGTTGGTCCACTGATACACCTTTCCTGAAAGAATTGGTATTTCTGCAGACTTTTGGAGTTGGCTTCTCTACTACCTGGGTGGTCCCTCCTCCTGATGCCTTCATTGATTTGATTGCTCAGAGAGCCAAAGAAATTATTGTAATAGTGCCTAAAGATAAGGCACACTGGAGTAAAGGTCCCTGGTAGATGCTACGGTTGTAGCAATGGCCATAAGAAAGGAACTCTCCAAAGAGAGTATGTCTCTTCATCCCCTAACCATGAATCTTGGGCACTGGCCAGATTTGGAAAACAGTCTTATGTGTCCGCAACTTTTTCGGTTAGAGTGCTGAACTACCTGACTGATGTTATACGTTTCCAGGGTGAATTGAACAAGGAGTTTACTAATTCTCTCTTAGGTATTTTACCAGCAGATAGCCCCCTCTCTTTTCATTCTCCAACAACAGACCCAGGAATCCTTTAGCTCTGTGGAAAGTTGGATCACAAATATCCAACTCATCCTTAACCCTAATAAAACTAAATTGCTTTTATTTACCCCCAACAAATCAAAGTATGCTCTTCTTTCCTTTTCTATTACTTCCAAAAATGGTAGTATCATTTCTCCTTCTGCTCATACCAAACTACTCGGTGTTGAGATTGACAAAAACCTTCTCTTTGACGTCCATATCTCTGAAACCATCAAAAAGATTCACAAAAAAATGGGCTCATTATACAGACACAAAAACTTCCTCTGAGATCAAGCACGGATCACCCTAGCCTAAACTCACCTTTTATCCACACTAATGTATGCAGCTCCAATTCTTGCCTATATCAGAGAACTTGACCTTGATAAACTTGAATCATGTCATAATAATATTACCAAATTTGCTAATAATGCTACCTTCAGATCCCATCCTTGTCTAGCTCTAAGGGACTTAAAATGGTTAGAAGTTCCTCAACTACTAAATTACCACCAACTGGTTATTACCTATAACATTCTGCAGTATCTTGATAAAACCCCATCACTAAGTCAACTACTTACCTACTATGCAACAATCCACACACTCCACTCTAGTGACAAATCACTTCTATGTATCTCTAAGGCTAAAAACACTGCTGGAAAAGCACTATTCTCCCACACTGTTGCTAAAAACTCAAACAACCTCCCCCCATCACTGACCTCTATCCCCATCACCTCACACTTCAAAAACTCTTTAAAACCACATCTCATAAGCACCTGGTTTTGCCCATGCATAAACTAAAAACACTGCTTAAGCTCTGTGGAAAGTTGAAAGGCTTATTACTTGCCTAATGTAAATGTTACAGTTGTTTACTTCCAATATTTTCTTTTGTATGTCATGACTGTCAGTGCTAATTGCATTTAGTCTGTTCAACTGCTGAACTGCATCCTGTCTGTTTTACTTCTCTGTCTTACTAGCTGGATTTTGCAGTTATAATGTGTTATTATCAGTTTTTACTACTATGTATTAAATTCTAGTATTTCTGTTAATATATGTAGAACTTTTCTCCCTGGGCCTCTGCTGTAAATGGACCTGGTCCAGTCAAACTGTCCCGGTTAACAAATGTAAAATAAAAACAAAATAAAATAAATAAATAAATAAATGTGGATTCTCAACTATGTACCCTCAGTTCTATTTCCAATGTTTCCATGCATCTGCTCGCATATGCAGCTGACTAAGCATCTAGTGTGGCAGGCACTTGCATATCCATTTTGCCACCACACCTGGATGCAATTGTGTGGCCGCAGTGGTGCAGCAGTTAACGTTGTCGCCTCAAAGCAAGGGGTTCTCCTATTCGATTCTCAGCTGGACCGCCTTCTGTGTGGAGTCTGCATGTCCTCTCCACAGTCAAGTGACATTAAAGACATGCAGGTAGGTGCAAGCATAAATGGGTGTGCCTTCTTTGAAGGTTGGGCATCGGGCTAGCAACTCAGCACCGTAAAAATCCATCGCCAATCATTAGCGGACTGGAGTTCCACTGTGGCGACCCCTAAATGGGAAAAGCCGAAAGACATTACTTACCTGGATGCAATTGTGTGAATTTGCAGAAGGCTGCAAGATGTCTTTCATTAACACCCCTTCTGATGGTCCCACTCTGTTTGGACCAAAGGTTAAAGATATGCTAACCAGGAATAAGAAAGACAGTAGGACCTTGTCTGCCATAGGAATCCACTTCTGAACTCCAACCTTTTCTAGGAATCAATAAAAAGTAAGAAAATGCAGTTCAAAAAGTGTAACGGTCTTAACCAGGACCCCTCCTCAGGAAAAATCCTCCTGTGGCAGGGGGATTCAATAGACGCTGCCTAAGGGACAAAGGTGGTCCTCAGAATCGAGGATTCCATAGACTCTTTTCCAAGAAGTCCTGCCAGTGCCCCTAAAAGGTTGCCTGACTACCACACTGTGGAGGCAGACAGGAGGCAGTTATCCCTGCACCTTCAAACCTGGAAGGCCATTACTTTAGACACATGGGTGCTGAGAATAATCACTAGTGTATATACAATTCCCTTTGTTTATTCCCCCAAATCAAGAAGAAGGATTCCCCTAGTGACACCTTACCAGATGGAGTCAATCACAACAAAAGTAAAAAAGCTGTTGGACAAAAGAACCAATCAACAGGTTCCACCAGACCAGATAGGATTTAGAGTCTACTCCAGGTTCTTTTTTGTTTCAAAAAAGCCAAGGGACTTAAGACCTATTCTGGAACTCAATCATTTAAATAAGTTTGCAAAACAGTCAAAATTCTGGCTGGTCACTGTTCAGTCCATTCTACTGCTACTCAGAAAGGACGATTGGATGTGCTTAATAGACGTCCAGGATGTTTATTATTACATAAAGATAAACAGGCAGTCCAGGAAGTTCCTGTGTTTCTGGCTGAGTGACAATTAATGTTAAGTTGTCAATCTCGTCTTCATTCTTGCTGGATGGGTTCGGAGCCGAACCTCGGCTCCGACTCGGCCTATTACTAAAGCTCGAGAGCTATTTTTACCGGCTCGAGGCTATCCTATGCCCCATACTGCTAGGCGTGATATACCCAGATCTCGTTTGCCGCTTCAGCTACAAGGTTGTGCCTTTTGCCGGCTCCAGGTTGTATTAATCTTTTTCTGGTATTTAGTCAGTTTTTTGGGTTCTAACCTTAGCGATAGTTATTCCTAGTTACTACCCTATTGATCCCTGTTTAGAATCCCCTCTTAGGTAGTTTTTTTCTTCAGTTTTCCCCTCACTAAATAGTTAGGCCTTTGGCTAAACTGCAGTAGTAAATCCCTTTGATCTGAAGTAGTTAACTTCATATGTGCAGCAACCTATGGGAATCGGATCCGACCTTGGATCCGAGCCGGCAGTTTTCAACAGCCTTAGATCCGAGCTCCAAGCTCCTCCCCTACCCATAATCCCCTGCCAACCCTGACTGACCTCAGATCTAGTTTGCCGCGGTTTACTTCAGCAGCTTGATCCTGAGTTCCAGGTGTTTTTCGTCCACTTTGTGAGAAAAATTTAACTTTTCTACACCTTTTCTTTAACTCTTGGTGTGACTGTGTTTTCAGGTCCCTTTATCTCTTAGAACCCTCTTAGTTTAATTTACTTTGTTCCATATTCTAACCACCCCCTTCCTTCGTGGTTCCGTCAGGGTAGTGTGTGTGTGTGTTTGGGGCCTAGTGTGTGTGGTTTTACCTTCTAGTATGTCTGAGGCCCTAAAGTTAGTGTTTTCTAAGTGCACCAAGTGTGGTCATAAGCTGTCCCCAGCGGATGGCCACACTCGGTGTGTGTTGTGCCTTGGGGTTGAGCACCTGTCCTCTGGTTGTACCATCTGTGCAGCGTTCAACCCCAGGGCACTCAAGGACCGGAGGTCTAAGCTGATTCTGGTGGGTCTTCTGCCCCCAGACTCGGCTTCTACCTCCGGTCTTCCCGTGGCTCCCGCTGCGGCGGCTGCCACGTCTGCTTCCCTCCCCCCAGCCGGGACTCAACCTCCCGCCTTAGACCCGGAGGAGAGGGAGGCTAGGAAAGAAAGGAGGAAGGAGAAGCACCACAAGCGGCGGGCCGGGGACTCCGTTTCGGCCCCCCCCCGGCTAAGCGGTCTTCTCCCTCCAGGACTTCTGGGTCTCCTCCTTCTCGGATCCGGTCCCTGTGCTTTTCACCGGGTACTGAGGAGGAGGAGGAGACCCGATCTCCGTCGAGGCAATCGAGGCAACACTCCCGTCCCGCCTCGGTGGCCTCGTCGAGATCTACACGAAGTCTCACTGATGCAGATTTGGACCGGATGGTGAGAAGATTCCTCCAGGCCCAACTACAGATGGGAGTGTTCCTGCCTCCCCCCCATCTGGGGGGGAGCTCGACCCCCTTCTTTGCCCCAATAGCTCCTTCTCCGTCCCGTTTCACGGGTTCGGAGTCTTCGGAGCCGGGCAGCCTTGGAGCCGGGGGTGTGTCGGCGCCGATAGTCTCAGGTACTTTGGCGCCGACACTTCCCTCGAGTCTGTCGGGTCCATTTTCTTCAGATCCAAGCTCTCGGAGCCGAGGGCTGAGCTACAGATGGGAGTGCTCCTGCCTCCCCACCCTCCGGGGGGGAGCTCGACCCCCTTCTTTGCCCCGATAGCTCCTTCTCCATCCTGTTTCCCGGGTTCGGAGTCTTCGGAGCCGGGCAGCCTTGGAGCCGGGGGTGTGTCGGCGCTGATCGTCTTGGGTACTTCGGCGCCGACACTTCCCTCGAGTCTTTTGGGTCCATTTTCTTCAGATCCGAGCTCTCGGAGCCGAGGGCTGAGCTTCGGATCCGGCGGTATCGGTATGTCTTCGGCTCCGTCCAGGTCGGAGCATGCTGGTCCGTCGGATCCGATCGCTTCGGCGCCGGCTCCGGCTCCGATCCGTCTGTCGGATCCGAGAGAGGGTCTGCTTTTGGATCCCAGAGAGAGCAGCTCTCCCTCAGCATTCGACGTGATGGAGAGGGCTCTGTCGAGGGATTCCAGACCTCCGGCCCTTGCCACGGCTCCACCCTGCACTCCTTCTCTGTTGGGTCTGACTTCCATCATCCGGCCCCAGGGACAGCCTGCTTTGACGTCCCAGGTAGTTCCATTGGAACAAGACGTTGCTGATGAGACCTCCTCGGACAGCCCCCCCGAGGAGGTTCCTCACAAGCGTAGGTGCAAGAGGAGGCACCTGGACTCCCCCAAGTCCTTGACTGATGACACGGATTTGGAGGAAGGGAAAGGCTCTCCAAGATCACCCCCCGAAGATGTCTCATTTGGCGACATCATGGAGATGCTTAGAATAAGGGGGGGGGTCTGCCCCAAAGCCTACCTCGGATGAATCCGTGTTCCTGGAGGCATTTGAAGTAGGCCGGTCTACCTCTTGGGTGTCCCCTCCGGCCGACCCCCTGGTAGACTTGATTATTACCAGGGCGTGGAAGGAGCCGGACACTGTGAAGCCAGTCCCCAAGCGCCCAGACATGATTCTCAGCCCACCTTCCGACAAATCCCACTGGAGCAAGGGTCCCTCTTTAGATGCCATGTTGGTGGCGGCGGCCAACAAGAGGGAACTTGCTCAGGAGAGTCCTTTGGTTCATCCCCTGAGCAAGGAGTTTCGGTCGATGGACCGCCTAGGGAAACGGGTGTTTAGTTCGGCTACCTTCTCTGTGAAGTTACAGAACTACATGGCACATGTGCTCCGACTGCAGTGGGACCTTATCAAAGAGTATGCTGCGTCGCCCCCTCGAGTCCATGTCTGCGGAGGACAGACAATTGCACTCCACCCGGATGGCTACTCTACATTCTATATCTAACACCTCTATGTGGCTACTGTCTCATGCCACAGAAGGAGCCGCTAGAGCCAGCGGAGCGGGCCTCGTCATGAGACATCAGGCCTGGCTCCAGGACTGTGATTTTGCGGAACCCTTTAAGGCGTCTTTCGCTAATGCCCCTTTTGATGGTTCTGCCCTCTTCGGCAAAACCGTGTGAGATACCTTGGTCCAGAGCAAAAAGGACAGGAAGACGTTGTCTGCCATCGGAGTCCACTTCTCTGCTCCCCAGAGGTCCTTCTCTAAGAACCAAAAGGGACAGAAGAAGATGTGGTTCCGGAAGTCGCAACAGTCCCGTCCCACTCCGGACTCCCAGCCCTTCAGCGGCAGAGGAGGGAAGGGTGGATGCCGCCCTACAGGCAGAGGGGGCCCACGGAACTTTGGATCCAGAGAACCCTTCTCGGACCAACCCACGCAACACCCCTGAGGGGTTGCCCGACTGCTCCACTCTGGAGGCAGTCGGGGGGGGGGGGGCGTTTCTCGAAGCACCCAGCAGCTTGGGAGTCCATCACGACAGACCGCTGGGTGCTTCGCATCATATCCAGAGGATATCAGATCCCCTTTTCTCATTACCCATGCAGTCCCAGATACCTCCCTGATGTCCCACCCGATCAGAGGGAGGCCGCAGCAATGGAAATCCAACATTTGCTGGAAAAAAGTGCCATCCAAAACGTCCCCCCAGACCAGTGTGGGTCTGGGTTTTACTCCAGGTTCTTCTTGGTGCCAAAAAAGACGGGGGACTTAAGACCAATCCTCGACCTCTCTTCCCTGAATCTGTCAATAACCAAAGAGAAGTTCCGCATGGTCACTCTTCAATCCATTCTCCCCCTTTTGCGGGAGAATGATTGGATGTGCTCTATAGACCTCAAGGATGCGTACTACCACATTCTGATGGACAGGCGATCCAGGAGGTTCCTCCGCTTCCAGCTAGGAGCCAGTCATTTCCAATTCTTTTGGTCTCACCACAGCCCCCAGGGTGTTCAACAAAGTGTTAGCAGTGATAGCGGCCCACCTGAGACTCGAGGGAATTCAGGTCTTCCCATACCTGGACGACTGGCTCCTGACCTCCCCGACAAAGCATCTACTCTGTGCAGCCAGAAACTACTTTCTTCGTCTATCTCCCCAGCTGGGCATCACTATCATCATAGAGAAGTCATCTCTTATTCAGACTCAAACCATAGACTTCATAGGGGCCAGATTAGACACAAACAAACTCCTAGCTTTCTTGACCACAGACCGGCTACTAACCCTGAGGCTACACGTGCAGGCTATTCTGCAATCTCCAGCTCCCCCGGCGGAATTGGTCCTGAGGGCTCTTGGCTCGATGGCGGCAGCAATCAACCTATTGCCAATGGCACATTTGAACATGAGGTTCTTACAATGGACCCTTCAGGTCCAGTGGTCCTTTCTTCACTATCCTCTGAGCCATCCCGTTCCCCTCAGCAGGGCTTGCAAGAGGGCCCTCCAATGGTGGCTCCAATCTCCGGACCTCCAACAAGGACGCCTCTTTTCTATGACCCCTCCACTAGCCACGGTGACCACGGATGCCTCCCACCTCGGGTGGGGGGGGGCATTGTTCGGGCAGGACAGTCCAAGGCACGTGGGACCTCACGGAGACCTTACTGCATATCAACGTCCTAGAGATGAGGGTAGTGCTGTTAGCATTGCAAGCACTTCAGGACCTTCTTCTTGTAGGAACGATTGCAATTCAGACGGACAATATGTCTGTTGTCTGGTACATCAACAAACAGGGGGGAACCAGGTCTCACCCACTCTGTCGAGAGGCTATGAGGGTGTGGGAATGGGCGATCTTCATCAACCGCTTTCTCATAGCAATGCACATTCAGGGTGGTCCAACATCCTAGCAGACAAACTAAGTTGCACCATCCTGTTGCCATGCGAGTGGTCTCTGAATCCCGAGATAGCGAATCGGATTTTCGCCAAATGGGGTCAACCCTGTTGTGATCTCTTTGCCTCTCCCTGGAACACAAAATATTACGACTACTTCGCTCTCATTTCCCCCTCCGGGGAACCCCCGAGAGACGCTCTGGTGCATGCTTGGCCTCCCCGTCTTCTTTATGCTTACCCTCCTCTTCCTCTGATGCTGAAGTTTCTTCAGAAAGCCAGTCGGTTGGGGAGCAGGATTATCCTCATTGCCTCGTTTTGGCCTCATCAAACCTGGTTCCCTTACCTTTGGTCTCATCTGGTGAATCCTCCTTGGATTCTGGATCCCTGTCCGGATCTAATATCCCACCCCCTAGATCTCCCAGTCCCGAACCTGGACAACCTCAAGCTCACAGCTTGGCTGCTCCATTTCCACGTGCAGCTAGGACTCCCGGTATCTCTTCCCCAGCTAAAACTATTCTAGTAGCAGCGCACAAGCCTTCTACTAGAAAGATCTATAGCAGCAAATGGAAACGTTTCTCCATTTGGGCGTCAGACAAAAATCTGGATCCTTTTACAGCTCCTTTGCCAGCTGTATTAGACTTTCTGTCAGGACTGTTTCATCAGGGGGCTATCTCCTCCACAGTCAAGGTTCAACTAGCAGCTATCTCTCATTATCACGTGGGAAATGAACTGGGTCCTTTGATCACCACGAAATTGTGTAAGACCTTTTTGAAGGGCACCTTTCTGCTCAGACCTCCAGTGAAGGATGTAGTCCCTCCTTGGGATTTAACGCTGGTGTTGCAGGCCTTGACAGCTCCCCCATTTCAGCCTGCAGCTTCAGTAGATCTTAAATTCTTGTCATGGAAAACGGCCTTTCTTGTCGCTATCACCTCGGCTCGAAGGGTCTCTGAATTACAGGCCCTCTGTGTAAAACCCCCATACTTGACCTTTCACAAGGATAGAGTTTACCTCAGGACCAACCCCTCTTTTCTTCCCAAGGTTGCCTCTGAGTCAGATATTAACCAGTCCATCAACCTTCCGGTATGTTTTCCTAATTACCATAACAAAGGGGAATACAAATTACCCTCATTGGATGTGCATAGACAACTTCACTTCTACATCCACAGGACATCTGGTCATAGGAAATCCGACCAGTTGTTCATCTCCTTTGCCAAATTTAACTTGGGTAAATCTGTGTCTAAAGTCACACTGTCTAGATGGATTTCACAGTGTATCCTTTTAGCATATGAAAGTTCGGGCAGGCCTGCACCTCAGGGAGTCCATGCCCACTCTACTCGATCTATGTCTACCTCTGCGGCTTTTAGAGCTAGAGTTTCTTTGGATGATATTTGCTCGGCAGCCACTTGGGCCTCATCTTATACCTTTATCAATCACTATAAATTGGACATTATCTCCAGAGGGAGAGCATCCCTTGGCTCTGCAGTGCTCCGGAACACCACCCAAGATTCAGGTAGCTGGGGACTCTGTCCCATAGGTTGCTGCACAAATGAAGTTAACTACTTCAGATTAAGAAGTTATGTACTCACCATAACATTCCATCTGAGTAGGTAAACTTCATTTGTCAGCAACCATCCCTCCCTCCTGCCCCCTCACTTGTGAATGTCTTCATACTCAGGTCCATGGGTTTTACCCACTTTATCTTGAGAATAATAATCTTATAGCAGTTTCTGCTGTTGTGCAAACTTGATCTGAGGTCAGTCAGGGTTGGCAGGGGATTATGGGTAGGGGAGGAGCTTGGAGCTCGGATCTAAGGCTGTTGAAAACTGCCAACTCAGATCCGAGGTCGGATCCGATTCCTGTAGGTTGCTGACAAATTAAGTTTACCAACTCAGATGGAACGTTATGGTGAGTACATAACTCCCTATTTTTTTCTGTATATTTTTTTTTTTTGTATGTGTGTGCCTAGAGTTAAACTGTGTTAAAAAGTGTTGGGTTTTTTGGTTTTCTTGGTCTGTTACAAGCTCTTTGTGTGTGTGTGTGTGTGTGTGTGTGTGTGTGTGTGTGTGTGTGTGTGTGTTGGCTGATTGTGACTAGACCACTTAGAGTTGTCTTTTTCTGCCCGTCATCCTTGTTTCAGGATGTCGAAAGACACCAAGGTCTCGGGCTTCAAGAAGTGTGACTCGTGCTGTCAGAAGATGTCTCTGACAGACGGTCACACTTCTTGTGTATATTGCTTGGGCCCTCTGCACCTGCAGGACTCTTGTTCTGTCTGCCATGCGTTCAGTCCAAGAGTCCTGCAGGAACGCAGAAACAAACTTATTTTGAAAGGCTTGTTGAAGCCTGAAGGTTCCCCGGCTAAGCCTTCGTTGGGTGAACCTTCCAAGCCTGCCAAACTGTCGGCTCCATATTCGGAGCTGTTGCCGAGCGGCGCTTCTATGACTAGCTCTGCATCGGTTCTGGCCGGAACCGATGATTCGAGGCCTCAGTCGGCTCCAAATCTGCTGTCGGAGCTGTATTCGAGCAGAAAGCGTTCCAGGTCTCCTTCCCTGGAATCTGTCCATTCGGCTCCGAAGTCTCTCTTGCTATTGGAGGGGAGTCACAGGTCCCATTCCTCTCGGTCTTCCAGGCTGTCGGAACATGACCTCGAGAGGGTGGTTAGCAGACTACTTAAGTCACAGGAACTGGCCCAAATGTTGTATAGCTCTCCTCATCAGGCAGTGGCTATCACTACTCCCTCTTCGATTCCTCCTCCGACTCTTCCTTTGAGTTCAGAGCCAGAGATCGTAGGGGTCGGGACCATCGGAACGTCAGAGCTGATACCACTCCTTTCGGCTCCCTCGTCGGCTCCAATCTCTTCCTTGGTTCCATCCTTGGAGGGATCCGGGCGCCAGGACTCCCTCGTCGGTTCCGAGGGGGTGAGTGGCATCGGACCCTTGTCTGACCCCATTCTCCCTCTCGGAGTCTCAGCGCAGGTGAGTTCGGCCCCGACATCGGCCTCGGAGCCGTCCCTCTCGGTGCCGGGAGGAGTCCTTGTCTCTTCGGAACAGGGACCCCCTTCCCTGCCTGATAGGGGTACCTTTGAGGTCATGAGGTGTGTGCTGGCCCCTGTGCCTGCTCCACAGTCGGCTCCTTTGGCTCTTCCCTCTATGGTGCCTGCTTCAGTCTCTATCTGCCCTTCCGATTCTGAGCCTGGAGAACCGACGCTACAGGTAGCCCCATTGGGTGTATCCTCCTCTTCCGAGGCCTCCTCTGATCCTTCAGGGGAGCCCCCTCGGAAGAAAAAATGCAAGAGGAAGCATGTAGACTCCCCTGAGTCAGTCACGTCGGACACCGACTTGGATGAGTCAGAAGGGTCCCCAAGGTCCCCCTATGAGGATGTCTCAATGTTAAGTTGTCAATCTCGCCTTCATTCTTGCTGGATGGGTTCGGAGCCGAACCTCGGCTCCGACTCGGCCTATACTAAAGCTCGAGAGCTAATTTTACCGGCTCAAGGCAACCCTATATCCCATGATGCTAGGCGGTAACTACCCAGATCTCATTTGCCGCTTTCACTAGCGAGGTGCTCTTTTTACCAGCTCACAGGTTAGTGAATAATTTTCAGTAAAATCTTAGTTTTCTACTTAGTTTTCCCTTAGTATAGTAATATATAATTTCTAAATAGGCTAGTTTTTCGGTTATTTTTAATTTTTAGTTCCTATTTTTATCCCTTATCCCAGTCATACTCCCCACCCTAGGTTAGGCCTTAGGCCCTTCCGTTTTATTCTTAGTTCCCTCACAGGGATTCTTAGCTGTGTGAGTGTACCTTTAGTATCCCTGTATGCCTATCTGTTGGAGTGTGTGTGTGTGTGTGTGTGTGTGTGTGTGTGTGTGTGTGTGTGTGTGTGTGTGTGTTTTTCTTCTATCTTTACAATTGTTGTTTTCCTTTCGACAACAATATGTCGAAGGAGACAAAGGTCTCAGGCTTCAAGAAGTTTGACTCGTGCTGTCAGAAGATGTCTGACAGACGGTCACACTCCTTGTGTTTATTGCCTGGGACCCCTGCACCTGCAGGACTCTTGCTCGGTGTGCCATGCATTTAGCCCAAGAGTCCTGCAGGAGCACAGGAATAAGTTGATCCAAAGGGGCTTATTAAAGCCTGAAGGTTCCCCGGCTAAGTCCGTGCCGGGGAAGCCTTCGAAGCCACCTAAACCGTCGGCTCCAAGCTCTAAGCCTTCGGATGGTGGCTCACCTTCTGCGACACTATCGGCTCTGGCCGGAGCCGATACCTCTGTATCGCAGCTGCCTGCATCGGCTCCGGCCAGAGCCGATACCTCTAAGACTCTATCTTCAAAGTCGGCTCCGGCTGGAGCCGACGTGTCTACGGCTCCATCGGCTCCATCAACCTTGATGCCCTCCACACGCAAGAGGTCCAGATCTCCATCTCTGGAATCTATCCATTCGGCTCCGAGGTCACCTTTACTCTCGGAGCGGAGCCATTGGAGCCATTCCTCTCGGACTTCCAGGCTTTCCGACCATGACCTTGAGAGGGTGGTAAGCAGACTATTAAAGTCTCAGGCACTGGCCCAAATGCTTCACAGCCCGTCTCATCAGACAACGGCTACTTCCATACAACATACTATTCCTCCTTCGACTCTGCCCCAGTGTTTGGAGCCGGAGCTCCTCGGATCCGTGACCATTGTGACGTCGGAGCCGATACCTCCCCCTTCGGCTCCGTCGTCTGCTCCGATCTCGTCCATGGTACCATCCTTGGAGGGATCCGGGCGCTTGGACTCTCTCGCCAGCTCCAAGGGGGCGAGTGGCATCGGACCCTTGTCCGACCCCGTTCTCCCTCTCGGAGCGTCGGCGTTGGTGAGTTCGGCCCCGACATCGGCTTCGGAGCCATCCCTGTCGGTGCTGGCTGGGGTTCCTAGCTCTTCGGAGCGGGAGCTCTCTTGCCTGCCTGATAGGGGCGCCTTCGAGGTCATGAGGAGCGTACTGGTCCCAGTGCCAGCCCTACAGTCAGCTCCATCAGCTCCTCCCACTGTAGTACCTGCTGAGGTCTCTTCCCACTCTCTCACCCCCGGCCACAGAGATCCAACGCCTCAGGTTTCCCCATTGGGAATATCCTCCTCTTCCGAGGCTTCTCCTGATCCGTCAGGTGAACCCCCACGTAAGAGGACATGTAAGAGGAAGCATGTGGACTCCCCTGAGTCCTTCACATCTGACACTGACTTTGATGAGTCGGAAGGATCCCCAAGGTCCCCCTCTGAGGATGTCTCCTTCTCTGACATCCTTGAAATCCTTAAACAGAGGGGGAACTGGTCTTCCCTTAATCCTTCCGAGGATGAGTCGGTTTACCAGGAGGCTTTTGGTTCTCGACCCTCCACCTCCTGGGTGTCTCCGCCCTTTGACCCCCTTATGGAAGTGGTGGTGCGGAAGGCGTGGACGGCCCCTGATTCGATGGAACCCACCCCACGGAGGCCTTCCAAATTTATAACAGTCCCTTCTGATAAGCAATTTTTATCCAAAGGTGTCCCAGTTGATGCCATGGTGGTGGCGGCAGCCACCAAGAAGGAACTGGCTGATCCTTCAGTGCCTATCCATCCGCCTAATAAGGAATCTAGGACAATGGTTAGGTACGGCAAGCGGATGTTCTCGTCAGCGACCTTTGCCATGCGGTCGCTGAATTACTTATGCCACTTCACCCGTCTTCAAAGAGACATTCTTAAAGAACTGGGTGAGGTCCTACAGGATCCTTCAGCTGCTGGGTCTCAGGACAAAATTAACTCACAGCTAGGAACCCTGAATTCAATTGTCAACTCCTCCATGCGGATTATTTCGTATGCAGCCGATGGGGCGAGTAGGGCCACAGGCACAGGTGTGGCTTTGAGGCGTCACGCCTGGATGCAGCTTTGCAACTTCGCAGACCCCTTCAAGGCGTCTTTCACTAACTCCCCCTTTGATGGTTCAGTGTTGTTTGGACCTCAAGTGAAAGATACTTTGACCAGATGCAAACAAGATGGCAAGACTCTTTCTGCCGTAGGAGTCCATTTTTCAACCCCATCTAGCCCATATCCTAAGGGTCAAAAGGGTGGAAAAATGTGGTTCCGCAAATCACAAGGAGTCACACCTGACGCAAGAGGTCAGTTCACCCCCAGAGGCAGAGGGTGGAACAACAACAACAGACGCTGTCCAAGAGGCAGAGGGGGTCCGCAGAATCAGGATAGCAGAGAAACCCTCTCTGACAAACCCTTCCAGCATCCCTGAGGCGCTGCCCGACTGTCCACCTTCGGAGGCAGTCGGGGGAAGATTATCGCTGTACCCACAAGCCTGGCTGTCCCTCACTCAAGACAAATGGGTGCAGTCGATCATATCCGAGGGTTACAAAATTCCCTTTATCCAAACCCCAACGATTCAAATGGGGTCTCTTCCAGACGTTCCACCCAGTCTAAGGGAACAAGCAGCACTAGAAATATTAAGACTGCTAAAAAAGAGAGCCATCCAGCCAGTCCCAGCAGACCAAATAGGATCCGGAGTCTACTCAAAGTTCTTTTTGGTACCAAAAAATACAGGGGACTGGAGGCCAATATTGGATCTCAGCAAACTAAACAAGTGTGTAAAAAGAACGAGGTTACGGATGGTCACGCTTCAGTCCATTTTGCCCCTTCTGGGCAAGGACAATTGGATGTGCTCAATGGACCTTCAGGATGAGTACTATCACATCAAAATGCACAGGTGCTCCAGAAGGTTTCTCCGCTTCCAGCTGGGAGCCAGTCACTACCAGTTCAGAGCCCTGCCCTTTGGTCTCACTACAGGCCCCGAGTGTTCACCAAATGTATGGCAGCGGTTACGGCTCACCTGAGACGTCAAGGATTCCAGGTGTTTCCATATCTAGACGACTGGCTCCTCACTGCCACCACCAGGCGTCAACTTCTTCTAGCCAGAGATTACACCATTCACATTTGCAAAGAGCTAGGTATCTCTCTAAATTTAGAAAAGTCTGCCTTGTCGCCTTGTCACTCTATTACCTTCATAGGCGCCACCTTGGACACTGTTCAGCTCTCAGCAAAGTTAACAGAGCAGAGGGTCGTGGATATTCAAAATCATGATCACGTCCTCCTTCAGAGCAACAAAATTCAGGCCAGGTATGTCCTGAAAGTATTAGGTCTCATGGCGGCAGCCATCACGCTTCTTCCCCTTGCCCGCTTTTACATGCGGCTTCTTCAATGGATGCTTTTCTCCCAGTGGTCCTTCCAACAGCTCCCTATGACACACAAGATCTCAATAAGTCTATCTTGCAGAAAACATCTATCTTGGTGAATGGTCTCCCCTCAAGTCCATCAAGGCAGACCATTTCCTCCCCCGGTCGCCACAGTCACAACGGACGCCTCCCTGATTGGGTGGGGGTGGGGGGGGCATTTTCAGGGCATGACAGTCCATGGCACATGGCAACCCTTCGAATGCCACCTGCACATAAACGTCCTGGAGATGAGAACAGTGCTTTTGACATTGCAAGCCCTCAAAGACTCTCTTCCCCTGGGGACTATTGCAATTCAGACGGACAACATGTCCGTAGTATGGTATATCAACAAGCAGGGTGGAACCAAGTCCTGTCTCCTGTGTCGAGAAGCACTCAGACTCTGGCAATGGGAGATCTCTTCTCAGCGGTTTCTGATAGCAACGCACATCCCCGGGAAGTCCAATGTCATAGTGGACAGGCTGAGCAGAGCTATTCTCATGCCCCACGAGTGGTCTCTCAAACAATTGGTGACGGACGAAATTTTTCGGAAGTGGGGGTTTCCTTGCCGCGATCTTTTTGCAACACCACAAAACAGCAAGTGCCTCGACTTCTTCACTCTCTTCCCCCTTCCAGGCCATCCCCCCAGAGACGCTCTAGTCCACGATTAGCATCAGGGACTTCTATACGCTTTTCCCCCCTTTCCATTAATCACACAGATAATTCAGAAAGCTACCGCCTTGAGAGCCAAGTTGATCCTCATTGCCCCTTATTGGCCTCGACAGATATGGTTCCCTTTCCTGCATCGCTATCTTTTGGAGCAGCCTTGGCATCTGGATCCAGTGCCAGATCTTTTGGCCCATCAATCAGGGCCGCTGCACCAATCCCTCCAATCTCTCAACCTCACAGCTTGGTTGCTCCACTTCCGTCCCTAGCCAGGCTTCCAATGATTTCAAGTTCTGTCCGGGATATTATTGTAGCTTTCCTTAAGTCCTCCACCAGAAGGATCTATGCTAGTAAATGGCAACGTTTTTCCTTTTGGGCAAAGGCTAGGAACATAGATCCCTTCACTGCTCCAATACACTCGGTCTTGGATTTCCTAACCAAAATCTTTCATTCAGGATCTTTTTCCTCCACTGTAAAAGTTCAGCTAGCAGCCATTTCAGATTTTCACATAGGCTTGTCAGACTCCAGTATCATGTCCCATAAGCTTTGCAAGGCATTTCTCAGAGGTATCTTTTTACTCAGGCCCCCGATCAAAGACCCCCCCCCACCACAGTGGGATTTAAACTTAGTTTTTGCATCCTTGATTCTCCCTCCGTTTGAACCTGCGGCCTCCTGTTCATTAAAGTTACTTTCCTGGAAGACACTCTTCCTAGTCGCCATTACATCTGCTAGGAGAGTATCTGAACTTCATGCCCTCTGCATTGTTCCTCCTTATTTAGTGTTCCATAAAGACAGAGTTTCTCTAAGAACTAACCCGTCTTTTTTACCCAAGGTGGCTTCTCAGACAAATTTAAATCAATCTATTAGTTTAGTTCATAGTTCATAGTTTTAGTACTAAGCTAACTGCCCTTGTGAGCCATTTTAAGCTTAGCCAGTTATCCCTTGCGAGACTCAAACCCTGCACCTTGTGTTTGTAAGGCAAACACCTTAACCATTAGGCCACCCTCCCAACTCCCAAAAAGATGCCAACCGAGCCAGGCAGGAGTCGAACCTACAGTCTTCTGATCTGTAGTCAGACGCGTTATCCATTGCGCCACTGGCCCCGGTGCGAAATGAGGTTTGGGTGCTTTATAGGTTCATAGGTTCATAGATTAGTACTAAGCTAACTGCCCTTGCGAGCCATTTTAAGCCTAGCCAAGTATCCCTTGTGAGACTCAAACCCTGCACCTTGTGTTTGTAAGGCAAACACCTTAACCATTAGACCACACTCTTCCAGTTTTCTTCCCTAATTATTCAAACAAGGCGGAGCAAAAACTACATTGTCTGGATGTTCATCGTCAACTCCACTACTATCTGGACAGAACTAAACAAATCAGGAAATCTGATCAACTATTCTTATCTTATGCAGAAAGTAGAAAGGGCTTTCCGGTATCCAAGGTGACCCTGCCTAGGTGGCTGTCTTCTGTGATTACCTATATTTATCAACTCAGAGGTAAAGAATTGACTACTAGGCCGAGAGCCATTCAACCAGAGCATTAGCCACATCAGCAGCCTTTCAAGCTAGAGTGCCAATAGACACTATCTGTGCGGCAGCCACTTGGGCCTCTCCTCATACCTTTGTTACACATTACAAATTGGACATGGCCTCCAGAAACAGGGCAAATTTTGGTTCCACCGTTCTCAAGAGTCTGTTCCAATGAGCCACCCAGGATGAAGGTGCTAGGGACGCGGTCCCATCCAGCAAGAATGGAGGCGAGATTGACAGCTTAACATTGAGAAGTTATGTACCTACCATAACGTTCCATGTTAGTTGTCTTCTCTCACCTTCTTTCTTGCATCCCGCCCACCATCCCCCTAGCCTGGACAGACCGAAAGGTTTTCCCCTTCTTCTAAGGGACCTTATCTTGCACTATTCCAAGCCCAAACAGTTGGTCCTGGGGTAGTTACAGCTTTAGATAGTGATTTTTGGGGAGTTCTTCTTTCTCCTCCTCCACCTCAGTGGGGAGACTGAATTGGCTATTGTTTATCAGCTACCAAATGAGATCTGGGTAGTTACCGCCGAGCATCATGGGATATAGGGTTGCCTCAAGCTGGTAAAATTAGCTCTCGAGCTTTAGTATAGGCCGAGTTGGAGCCGAGGTTCGGCTCCGAACCCATCCAGCAAGAAAGAAGGCGAGAGAAGACAACTAACATGGAACGTTATGGCAGGTACATAACTTCTCATTTTCTGACATCCTGGAGATTCTTAAGCAGAGGGGAAACTGGTCTGCCCTTAACCCTTCCAAGGATGAGCCGGTGTACCTGAAATGTGTTCGGTTCTCGCCCTTCCACCTCCTGGGTGTCTCCGCCTTTCGACCCACTCATGGAAGTGGTTGCTTGAAAGGCGTGGTTAGCTCCGGATACTATGGAACCAACTCCCCGAAGGCCTACAAAATTTATTACAGCCCCTTCTGACAAACAGTTTCTAACAAATGACGTCCCTGTTGATGCCATGGTGGTGGCGGCGGCCACTAAAAAGGACTTGGCTGACCCTTCAGTACCTGTCCATCCACCTACTAAGGAATCTGGGACTATGGACAGGTATGGAAAGCGGGTGTTTTCTTCAGAGACCTTTGCTATGCGGTCGCTGAATTATTTGTGCCATTTCACCCATCTCCAGAGAGTCCTACTCAAAGAACTGGGTGATACCTTACAGGACCCATCAGCTGCGGGTTCTCAGGAAAAGATCAACTCCCAGCTGGGGACCCTGAACTCTATTGTCAACTCCTCCATGCGGCTCATTTCCTATGCAGCCGATGGAGTGAGTTGGGCTGCAGGCACGGGCGTTGCTCTAAGGAGACACGCCTGGATGCGGCTTTGCAATTTTGCTGACCCCTTCAAGGCATTCTTCACTAACACCCCCTTTGATGGTTCTGCCTTGTTTGGACCTCAAGTGAAGGATACATTGACCAGGTGCGAGCAGGAAGGCAAGACTCTCTCTGCTGTAGGAGTCCGTTTTTCTACCCCTTCTAGACCATACCCTAAGGGTCAGAAGAGTGGGAAAACGTGGTTCTGCAAACCTCAGGGAGTACTGCCTGACGCACGTGGTGAGCTTCCCTCCAGAGGCAGAGGAGGGAACAATAACAGACGCCGCCCGAGGGGCAGAGGGGGGGGGTCTGCAGAATCAGGGTAGCAGAGAATCTTTCTCTGACAAACCCTTCCAGCACCCCTGAGGAGCTGCCCGACTGTCCACCTTCGGAGGCAGTCGGGGGAAGACTATCACTGTACCCAGAAGCCTGGCATTCCCTCACGCAAGACAAATGGGTACGGTCGATCATATCCGAGGGTTACAAAATTCCCTTTATTCATACCCCACAACAGCCAAAAGGGCCCCTTCTAGACATTCCACCCTGTCTGAGGGATCAAGCAGTACTAGAAATTTCAAAGCTGCTAGAAAAAAGAGCCATCCAGTCAGAGTCAGCAGACCAGCAAGGATCCGAAGTCTACTCAAAGTTCTTTTTGGTACCAAAAAAGACAGGGGACTGGAGACCTATTTTGGATCTCAGCAGGCTGAACAAGTCTGTTCAAAGAATGAAATTCCAGATGGTCACGCTTCAGTCCATTCTACCCTTTCTGGGTCAGGACAATTGGATGTGCTCTATAGACCTTCAGGATGCGTACTATCATATCAAAATGAACAGGCGCTCCAGGAGGTTTCTCCGCTTCCGGCTGGGAGCCAGTCACTACCAAGTCAGAGCCCTGCCGTTTGGCCTCACCACAGCCCCCAGGGTGTTTACCAAATGCGGGGCAGTGGTTGCGGCTCACCTGAGACAAAAAGGATTCCATGTGTTTCCATACTTAGACGACTGGCTCCTTACTGCCACCACCAAGCGTCAGCTTCTCCATTCCAGAGATTATACCCTCCAAATTTGCAATGAGCTAGGTATCTGTATATACTCCGAAAAGTCTGCCAATCTATTAACTTCATAGGCACCATTTTAAACACTGTGGAACTGTCAGCAAAACTGCCTGTACAAAGGATTTCAGACATTCGCTATCATGTTCAAATCCTACTACAAGAGAGCAGAGTCCAGGCCAGATTCGTACTAAAAACCCCAGGTCTCATGGCAGCAGCCATCACATTACTCCCCCTAGCTCGCTTTCACATGCGGATCCTGCAATGGATGCTGTTTTCCCAGTGGTCCTTTCAACAGCTTCCAATGTCACACAGCATTCTAATCACTCAGTCATGCAAAAGGCACCTTTCGTGGTGGATGGTCTCCCCTCAGGTTCTTCAGGGCAGACCTTTTGTCCTTCCTCCTCCTGTGGCTACTGTGACAACGGATGCCTCCCTGATCGGGTGGGGGGGCATTTTCAGGGCAGGACAGTCCAGGGCACATGGCAACCTTTCGAAGGCCACCTGCACATAAATGTCTTGGAAATGATAGCAGTACTTTTAGCATTGCAGGCCCTTCAAGACTCTCTACCCACCGGGACTATTGCAATTCAGACAGACAATATGACTGTAGTGTGGTACATCAACAAGCAGGGCGGAACCAGGTCCTATCCCCTATGTTGAGAAGCACTCAGACTTTGGCAGTGGGCGATATCTTCTCAGCGGTTTCTGGTAGCAATGCATATCCCTGGGAAGTCCAACGTCATAGCAGACAGGCTGAGCAGAGCCATTCTCATGCCCCACGAGTGGTCTCTCAACCAGCTAGTAGCAGAAAATATTTTCAGAAGGTGGGGTCAGCCTTGCTGCGATCTTTTTGCAACCCATCAAAACAGGAAGTGCCAAGACTTCTTCACCCTCTTCCCTGTCCCAGGTCTTCCCCCCAGAGACGCTCTAGTCCACGATTGGCCCCGGGGTCTTCTGTATGCTTTTCTCCCCTTTCCCTTAATTACTCAGTTAATCCAGAAAGCAACTGTTTTGAGATCCAGAATGATCCTTGTTGCCCCTTACTGGCCTCAACAAATTTGGTTTCCGTTCCTGCAATGTCATCTACTAGATCAGCCCTGGCATCTGGACCCAGCGCCAGATCTTCTGACACATCATTCGGGCGGGCTGCATCAATCTCTTCAATCTCTCAACCTCACAGCTTGGTTGCTCCACTTTCAACCCTAGCCAGGCTTCCCTCAATCTCTCATTCAGTTTGTGACATCATCCTCGCTTCGCACAAGTCTACTACCAGAAAGACTTATGCTAGCAAATGGAAGCATTTCTCTGTTTGGGCAGGGGAGAAACAAGTTGACCCTTTTACAGCTCCTGTCCATACAGTTTTAGAGTTTTTGGCAGAACTTTTTCAAATGGGTTCTTCTTCAGCCACCATCAGAGTTCAGCTGGCAGCTATTGCGAATTTTCATGTTGGATTGTCAGAGACCAGTATTATGTCACACAAACTTTGTAAAGCCTTTCTAAAAGGAACCCTCTTACTTAGGCCCCCGGTAAAAGATCCTCCCCCACCATGGGACCTAAATTTGGTGCTGCCGTCTTTAATTCTCCCTCCCTTTGAGCCTGCGGCTTCCTGTTCGTTAAAGTTGCTCTCTTGGAAAACTCTGTTCTTAGTAGCCATCACTTCAGCGAGAAGGGTATCGGAACTTCAAGCCCTTTGTGTTCGCCCTCCTTACCTTGTTTTTCAGAAAGATAGAGTGTCACTTAAGACTAATCCGTCCTTTTTACCCAAAGTACTCTCTGAAAAAAATCTGAATCAGACCATCGATCTTCCCGTCTTCTTCCCACTTTATACCAATACGTCTGAACGGAAGATGTTAAGTTGTCCATCTCGCCTTCATTCTTGCTGGATGGGTTCGGAGCCGACCTCGGCTCCGACTCGGCCACTCTAAAAGCTCGAGAGTTGGTTCTACCGGCTCGAGGCTCCCCTTATATCCCACAATGCTAGGCGGTAATACCTCAGATCTCGTTTGCCGCTACAGCGATCGAGGTGTGTGATTTCTACCGGCTTCAGGTCAGTTCATATAGATTAGTCTATAGTTAATTCTAGTCCCTTTAATTTAGTTTTTTACTTGTTATTTCCCTTAGTGAGTGGATTCGGACCCTTTCCTACCTGTTTATCCACCCTTATTTCCTCAAGAACTTTTTAGTTCTTCCCTCAGGCCTTCGGGCCCTTCCATCCCCTTATTAGTGGAGTGTATGTGTTTGTAGGGATTTGAAAACTAACTAAATTCAGTAGTTTAATTTCAGTTATTTTTAAGTGGATAGTGTAATCTGTGTGTTTGTGTTGTGTGGTGGTTACACTTTTGTCCTTAAAAATGTCTAAGGATTCAAAGGTCTCAGGCTTCAAGAAGTGTGACTCGTACTGTCAGAAAATGTCTCTGACAGACGGTCACACTTCTTGTGTGTACTGCCTGGGACCTTTACACCTGCAGGACTCTTGTGCTGTATGCCATGGCTTCAGCCCTAGAGTCCTGCAGGAAAGAAAAAATAAGCTCATTTTACGGGGCTTGCTTAAACTTGAGGGTCCCCCGACTGTTTCTTCGGGCAAACCCTCTAAGGCTTCTAGGTCTTCGACTCCAGCATCTGAGTCGACACCTAAGGCGTCGAAGTCTGCTACTACATCGGCTCCGGCTGGAGCCGATGAGACTCGAGCTCTTATTTCTGTGGTTCCCTCGGCTCCGGCTGGAGCCGAGGTATTAGAAATCTATGAGTCGGCTCCGATAAGATTATCGGAACCGACATCTAGGAAGAGGTCTAGGTCACCGTCCCTTGGCTCCGTTCATTCGTCTCCAGCATCTCCCTTGCTGTCTGAACGGAGCCATAGATCTCACTCCTCTAGGTCATCGAGACTGTCTGACCATGACCTTCAGAGGGTAGTGAGTCGACTTCTTAAGTCCGAGGCACTGGCCCAAATGCTTCAGAGCCCAACTCATCAGTCGATGCTTAATCCTATTCCTCAAAATGTTCCTCCTCAGACTCCCTTGAGCTCGGAGCCGGGGCGTTTCGGAACCGAGACTGTGGTAGCGTCGGAGCCGATACAGTTGTCTTCGGCGCCGTCGTCGGCTCCGATTTCTTCCTTGGAAGAATCTCGGCGCCGGACTTCCCTCGTCGGCTCCGAGGGGGTGAGTGGCATCGGACCCTTGTCCGACCCCGCTCTCCCTCTCGGCGCTTCGGCGCTGGTGAGTTCGGCTCCGACATCGGCCTCGGAGCCATCACTGTCGGTGCCGAGGGAGGTTTTCAGCTTTTCGGAGCGGGGACCTCTGGCTCTGCCTGACAGGGGTGCTTTCGAGGTCATGCGGAGTGTGTTGGAACCCGGTTCAACTCCACAGTCGGCTCCGTCCGTCCCTCCCTCTTCGGTGCCTCAGGTAATGTCTACTCACTCCCTCATCCCAGACCGCAGAGAGCCAGCTCCTCAAGAATCCCCTGTGGGGATCTCATCCTCTTCTGAGGCCTCTCCTGAATTGGCAGGGGAGCCCCCTAGGAAGAGAAAGTGCAAGAGGAAGCACATAGACTCACCTGAGTCTGTCACCTCTGACACGGATTTAGAGGATTCTGAGGGTTCCCCCCGTTCCCCTTCTGAAGATGTCTCCTTTCCAGACATTCTGGAGATCTTGAAACAGAGGGGAAATTGGCCAGCCCTTAACCCTTCGGAGGATGAATCTGTGTATCTTGAGGCGTTCGGCTCTCGCCCTTCCACCTCCTGGGTGTCCCCTCCCTTTGACCCCCTTATGCAGGTGGTAGCAAAAAAGGCTTGGACGGCTCCTGACTCTGTGGACCCCACCCCCAGGAGACCTTCAAAGTTTATTACAGCACCAGCAGACAAGCAATTTCTGACTAAGGGAGTTTCTGTGGATGCTATGGTGGTAGCTGCTGCCACTAAGAAGGAACTAGATGATCCTTCAGTGCCTGTCCATCCCCCTAACAAGGAATCTAGGTCTATGGACAGGTATGGGAAGCGGATGTTTTCGTCAGCGACCTTTTCAATGCGTTCGCTGAACTACCTCTGTCATTTCACTCGTCTTCAAAGAGACTTGATCAAGGAAGCGAGTGAGATGTTAAAGGATCCTACAGCTGCGGGTTTTCAGGACAAGATGAACGCTCAGCTGGCTACCCTAAATTCTATAGCTAACTCCTCCATGCGCCTCCTTTCATATGTGGCTGATGGAGCGAGCAGAGCCGCAGGGACAGATGTGGCCTTACGACGGCATGCCTGGATGCGGCTATGCAATTTTGCGGACTCCTTTAAGACGTCTTTCACTAATTCCCCGTTTGATGGATCGTCCCTTTTTGGTCCTCAAGTGAAAGAAACCTTGACAAGGTGCGAGACGGATGGCAAAACTCTTTCTGCCATCGGAGTCCGTTTTTCTACTCCTTCTAGGCCTTACCCCAAAGGCCAGAAAAGTGGAAAAATGTGGTTCCGCAAGCATTCTCAAGGGGCTTTGCCTGACGCACAGAGTCGGTTCCCCTCTAGAGGCAGAGGGGGGAACAATAATGGTAGACGTCGCCCTAGAGGCAGGGGGGGTCCGCAGAACCAGGGCAATCGAGAAACCTTTTCCGATAAGCCCTTCCAGCATCTGTGAGGTGTTGCCCGACTGTCCACCTTCGGAGGCAGTCGGGGGAAGATTATCACTGTACCCAGAAGCCTGGCGATCCCTAACTCAAGACAAGTGGGTACAGTCCATCATTTCCGAAGGCTATTCCATTCCGTTCTTTCGCATTCCAAATCAATCAAAAAAATTCCTTCCAGATGTTCCACCCACTCAAAGGGATCAAGCAGCGTTAGAAATATCAAAGTTGCTTGCAAAAAGAGCCATTCAGCCAGTGCCAGCAGACCAGCAAGGATCCGGAATCTACTCCAAATTCTTTTTGGTTCCAAAGAAAACAGGGGACTGGAGGCCCATTTTGGATCTCAGCATCTTGAACAAGTCTGTCAAGAAAACAAGATTTCGGATGGTCACGTTGCAATCCGTCCTACCCCTATTGGGAAAGGAAAACTGGATGTGCTCTATAGACCTCCAGGATGCGTACTATCATATAAAAATGAACAGACGCTCCAGGAGATTCCTCCGCTTCAGGCTGGGAACCAGTCACTTTCAATTCAGAGCCCTGCCCTTTGGACTCACCACAGCCCCCCAGGTGTTTACCAAATGCATGGTAGTGGTGGCCTCTCACCTGAGGCGTCAAGGATTCCAGGTGTTTCCATACTTAGACGACTGGCTCCTTACAGCTCCCACCAAGCATTTTCTACTACTTGCCAGAGACTACACTTTTCGCATATTTCGAAAGCTAGGTATCTCAATAAATTGCGAAAAGTCTGCTTTGTCGCCTTGTCGTGCTATTACCTTTATAGGCGCAAATCTAGACACAGTCAACATGTCTGCGAGACTCACAGACCAAAGGATAGCAGACATACACAAACTAGTCTCCCTTCTTTTCCACAGCAACAGGATCAAAGTCAGATTAGTCCTAAAAGTACTGGGGATTATGGCGGCTGCTATCCCTCTACTTCTATTAGCCAGATTTCACATGAGAATCTTACAATGGATGCTCTTCACACAATGGTCATACCAACAACTTCCGATGTCCCACACCATTGTGATAATGCAAGCATGCAAGAATCATCTTCTTTGGTGGATTTCTTCCCCCCAGCTCTTCCTAGGAAGACCATTTGTCCCTCCCCCTCCGGTTGCTACTCTGACAACGGACGCCTCCCTGATCGGGTGGGGGGGGCATTATCAGGGCAGGACAGTCCAGGGCATATGGCAACCAGACGAACGCCACTTGCATATAAATGTTCTAGAGATGAGAGCAGTGCTTTTAGCATTGCAAGCCCTTCAAGACTCTCTTCCTTTGGGAACGATAGCAATTCAAACGGACAACATGTCTGTAGTGTGGTATATCAACAAACAAGGCGGAACCAGGTCCTACCCCCTATGTCGAGAAGCACTCAGACTGTGGCAATGGGCGAGTTCTTCTCAGCGGTTTCTGATAGCAACGCACATCCCCGGAAAGTCCAATCTCATTGCGGACAAATTGAGCAGAGCTATTCTCATGCCTCACGAGTGGTCTCTGAAAAATTCAGTCTTGGAGAAAATTTTTCTGAAGTGGGGCCAGCCTTGCTGCGACCTTTTTGCTACTCCCCAAAACAGCAAGTGCAAAGATTATTTCACCCTCTTTCCTCTACCAGGCCATCCCAGCAGGGACGCTCTAGTCCAAGTTTGGCCCCGGGGACTTCTGTGTGCATTTCCCCCCTTCCCACTAATTTCTCAAGTGATACAGAAAGCTATCGCTCAGAAGGCCTCATTGATCCTCATTGCCCCTTACTGGCCTCGACAGGTTTGGTTCCCTTTTCTACACCATTTTCTGTTGGAGCAACCCTGGCATCTGGACCTAGTTCCAGATCTTTTGATCCATCAGTCGGGTCAGTTACATCGCTCCCTCCCTTCTCTGAACCTCACTGCTTGGTTCCTCCAATTCCGACCTTAGCCAGGCTTCCTCAAATATCTCACTCAGTTGAAGATATTTTAATAGCTTCCCATAAATCTTCCACCCGGAAGATTTATCTTAGTAAGTGGAAACGTTTCTCCTATTGGGCTCAAGGAAGGGACATAGATCCTTTCACTGCTCCCATTCAAACGATCCTTGATTTCTTAGCCGAACTATTCCACGCAGGTTCGTCTCCATCTACTCTTAAGGTTCAATTGGCAGCTATATCTAACTTTCATGTGGGCATCTCGGATTCTGCCATCATGTCTCACAAGCTTTGCAAAGCTTTCTTGAAGGAGTTGTCTTCTCAAGCCTCCTATAAGAAATCCTCCTCCTTCTTGGGACCTTAATTTAGTTCTCACATCTTTGATTCTTCCCCCTTTTGAACCTGCAGCTTCCTGTTCAATGAAATTGCTATCCTGGAAGACACTCTTTCTGGTAGCCATTACTTCGGCTAGAAGGGTCTCAGAGCTTCATGCACTCTGCAGTCGATCACCATATCTTTTGTTTCATAAGGATAGGGTATCCTTACGGACCAACCCATCCTTTTTGCCTAAAGTAGCTTCTCGGCAAATCTAAATCAAAACATTGACCTTCCTGTGTTTTTTCCTAACTATTCTAACAGGTCTGAACAAAAATTACATTGGCTAGATGTTCATCGACAATTAAGGTATTATTTGGATAGGACCAAACAAACCAGAAAAGCTGACCAATTGTTTGTTTCTTATGCAGAAGGCAGAAAAGGCCTTCCAGTTTCGAAAGTATCACTCTCCAGATGGCTTACATCATTGATTTCCTTTGTGTATGAGATTAGACACCAGAAGTTGCCTAACAGACCTAAGGCTCATTCTACTAGAGCTTTGGCTACTTCTATAGCTTTCTAGGATAGGCTGCCTATTGATACGATTTGTGCAGCAGCTACATGGGCTACTCCTCACACTTTCATTTCTCATTATAAGTTGGATTTAGCTTCTAGACATAGAGCTAACTTTGGTTCCACTGTACTCAAGAGTCTGTTCCGATAGGCCACCCGGGACAAGGTGCTAGGGACGCGGTCCCATCCAGCAAGAATGAAGGCGAGATGGACAACTTAACATATAGAAGTTATGTTCTTACCATAACGTTCCATGTTAGTTGTCTTCTTCTCGCCTTCTTTCTTGCGTCCCACCCTCCTTCCCCCTAGCCTGGACAGACCTAGAGGAGTTTGATTATGACCTTCTTCCTACCACCTCTATTGTATATATGTATATACTATACTATGTATATATTCCTTCATCAGGTTTTAGGTCACCTTTTCTGTCATTTTATAGAGGTGGGTTTACCATTTCCAGTAGTTCTGGATTTCTTATTGGCTGGGCCTAGCTTACAAACGAGATCTGAGGTATTACCGCCTAGCATTGTGGGATATAAGGGGAGCCTCGAGCCGGTAGAACCAACTCTCGAGCTTTTAGAGTGGCCGAGTTGGAGCCGAGGTCGGCTCCGAACCCATCCAGGAAGAAAGAAGGCGAGAAGAAGACAACTAACATGGAACGTTATGGTAATAACATAACTTCTATTTACATTGTCTGGACGTTCACCGTCAATTACGCTTCTACCTGGATAGAATCAAGCAGACAAGGAAATCAGAACAGCTCTTCCTGTCTTACGCGGAAGGGAAGCAAGGCCTGCCAGTTTCCAAAGTAACCTTGTCCAGGTGGTTGACCTCTGTTATCATGTTGATTTATTAATTGAGGCATAAAGAGCTCCCTATTAAGCCCAAAGCTCATTCAACCAGAGCATTAGCTTCTTCAGTAGCCTTTCAGGCAAGATTGCCAATGGATTCCATTTGTGCAGCGGCCACATGTGCCTCTCCTCATACCTTCATTTTTCATTACAAGCTGGACATGACCTCTAGAAGTCGGGCTGATTTTGGTTCCACTGTACTCAAGAGTTTGTTCTATTGAGCCACCCAGGACTAAGGTGCTAGGGATGCTGTCCCATCCAGCAAGAATGAAGGCGAGATTGACAACTTAACATTGAGAAGTTATGTACTTACCATAACTTCCATGTTAGTTGTCTTCTTCTCGCCTTCTTTCTTGCGTCCCACCCTCCATCCCCCTAGCCTGGCAAGACCGAGAGTATCTTCTGAGATGTGTTATCATGAGAGTTATCTCCTTAGCTACCTCTCTTCCTTTTCTTGGTAACTCTTATAAGAGTTTTATATATGTATATATATACAAAAGCTTAGCTTTATAGAGGTAGATATATATATATACATATATATATATATATATATATATATATATATATATATATATATATATATATACATACACTCTCTGTCATGGTGAGGACATGTATGTCCATAGTGTTAGCTATCAAATGAGATCTGGGTATGTCACGCCTAGCATTATGGGACATAGGATAGCCTCAAGCCGGTAAAAATAGCTCTCAAGCTTTAGTAATAGGCCGAGTCAGAGCCGAGGTTCGGCTCTGAACCCATCCAGCAAGAAAGAAGGCGAGAAGAAGACAACTAACATGGAACGTTATGGTAAGTACATAACTTTTCATTATCAAATCAGACCTCTGCCCTTTGGTCTCACTGCAGCCTCCTGAGTTTTCACCAAATACATGACAGTATCTTAGGCTGCAAGGATTCCAAGTTTTTCCATACATGGAAAATTGGCTGCTTATTGCTCAAAGTCTCAACTTGTCCAAAGGTGGGACTCTTTATTCTGGTTACTTCCCAAATTGGGAATTGTAGTCCGCATTCAGAAAAGCCAGCTAAATCCCAGTTAGTCACTGGAATTCATAGGATGCGACTTGGGCACACGATCACAAATCATTTCTCTTCTTCTCTCTCCAGAATTATTTTTCTACAAAAAGTTGCCAAGCAGGTGTTATCACACTCCTTTCCCCCAGCAAGATTGATTTTAGGGCTGTTATAGCTGATGGCCTCATCAATCACTCTGGTTTCCTTCTGTCATCTTCATATGAGACTCTTTCAAAGGAATCTCACAGTTCAGTGTCACAGCTGAACCATCCTTTGAATACACCCATCAAGATGACTCCAGGCTGCAGGAATCATGTCAGCTGGTAGCTGAATGCTCCAGAACTACATCAATGCCACCCATTTTCCTTTTCCTTTCTGCAGCTGTGGTCATTGTGGGCACTTCCCTTTTAGGGTGGGGGGCATTAAAAATGGAAGACTGTTCAAGGTACCTGACCTGTGTTAGAGGCCAATCTTCCCATCAATGTCCTGGAAATGAGAGCAGTCCTATTAGCGTTGTAGATACTTCAGGATTCTCTGCCAGAAGGTGTAATCTCCATTCAGATAGACAATATGTCAGTGGTCTGAGAGGGGTTCCTATTGGAAGAAAGAAAGTCCAAAATATCGAACGGCTGCATACGAGAAAATGCCATTTATCAATTTTTTTTGTGAGATCGTGGTACAATGAAGATCGGGAAATTTGCTCTTTCCTCACTGTAGTGCGATCTCGGAGTTGGTATATATAATTAGCGGGGGGGGGGTGTAGCCCCCCACAAGAAAGGGATCGAGGTCCTGCATTTTTGCTGTTTACAGCATTTAATTATATGAACTTTCGTTCTTTAATATAGACCCATCTGAGATAATATGTCAGTGTTCTGGTACATTAACAAACAAGGAGGAACCACATCCTATCCTCTTTGTGGTACTTCGGTGCCCGATACCAGCTTAAATTTAATTTAAAATATTTCTCCCTCCCCCGTTGGTCGTAGCGTGTGTGTGTGACTTGAGTGTTAGGGGCCTAGTGAGTGTGCTTTACTTTAGTAATGTCGGAGGCCCCTAAAGCCATTTTTTCTAAATGCACCGAGTGTGGTCACAAGCTTTCACTGGCTGATGGCCACACTCGGTGCGTTAGCTGCCTTGGGGTTGAACACCTCTCTTTGGGTTGCGGGATTTGCGTGGCGTTCAACCCCAGGGCACTCAAGGATCGAAGGTTGAAGCTAGTTGTGGCAGGCCTTTTACCCCCAGACTCTGCTTCGGCCTCCGGTACTTCGGTGCCCGATACCCCCCCAAACCCCCCCCCCCCGGTAGCAGTCACTCCTGCCTCCCTTCCTCCGACCGGGACTCAACCTCCCGCTTCGGCTCCGGAGGATGGGGAGTCCAGGAAAGAGAAGCGGCGGGAGAAGCACCTTAAGTGGCGGGCCGATGACTCTTCATCGGCCCCGCCCGCCAAGAGGGCTTCTCCGTCCAAGTCTTCTCGATCTCCTCCTCCTCGGATCCGATCCCCTGGTTTTTCCCCGGGACCTGAGGAGGAGGTGATCCGGTCCCCGTCGAGGTCATCGAGGCAACACTCCAGGTCTGCCTTGGTGGCCTCTTCGAGTTCCACTTTTAGCATGTCTGCTGTGGACATGGACCGGATGATGAGGAGATTCATCCAGGCCCAGATGCAGATGGGAGTGCTCTTGCCTCCCCCCCCTCTGGGGGGGGGGGGGCTCGACCCCTTTTTTCGTCCCTATAGCTCCTTCTCCGACCCGCATTTCGGGTTCGGAGCACTCGGAGCCGAGCCACGTTGGATCCGGGGGTAGGTCGGAGCCGACCGTGCTGGGCACGTCGGCTCCGACGGCTCCCTTGAGTTTGTCGGACCCGACCTCTCGGAGCCGTGGGCCGAGCTTCGGATCCATGGGATTCGGTGTGCTTTTGGCTCCGTCCCAGTCGGAGCACACTGGTCCTTCGGATCCGACATTCTCGGTGACGGGCCCGATCCCCGCTTCGGATCCGAGTGGGAGTCGGATCTCGGATCCATCAGAGAGCGGCTCCCCCTCGGCTTTCGCTGCGGTGGAGAGGGCGCTGTCGAGTGCTTCCAGGCCTCTGGTCCTGGCTTTGGCTCCCTCCCGCACTCCTTCTCATCTGGTCCTGGCTCCCCTTATCCGGCTCTCGGGGCAGCCTGCCTCAGCGCCTCTAGGAGTTCCAGTGGAACAAGATACAGCCCGTGAGTACTCCTCGGACAGCCCCCCCCCCAAGGAGATTCCTCACAAGGCAAAGTGCAAAAGGAGACACATAGACTCCCCTGAGAGTCTCACCGAAGATACGGACTTGGATGAAGGGGAAGGCTCCCCTAGATCACCCCCCGAGGTTGTCTCCTTTGGAGACATCATGGAAATGCTCAAAATCAGGGGTGGGTGGTCTGCCCCTAAGGCTTTCTCTGATGAGTCCGTATTCCTTGAGGTGTTTGAGGCAGGACCATTTACCTCTTGGGTGTCCCCTCCACCCGACCCCCTGGTGGATCTCATATCCTCTAGGGCTTGGAAGGAACCGGACATCGTAGAGCCAATCCCCAAGCGTCCGGACAAAATTTTGAGCCCCCCTGCAGAGAGATCACACTGGAGCAGAGGTCCCCCTGTGGATGCCATGTTGGTGGCTGCAGCCACCAAGAAAGAGTTGGCTCAAGAGAGCCCCACGGTTCATCCTCTGAGCAAGGAGTCTCGCGCGATGGACCGTCTTGGGAAGCAGGCCTTCAGTTCAGCAACCTTCTCTATGAGGGCCTTGAACTACATGGCACACGTTATTTGGATGCAGCGGGATCTAATTAAGGAATACGCTGCTTCCCCCCGAGGATCCATGTTGGAGGGAGACAAGGATCTGTACTCCTCCCGAATGGCCACCCTCCGCTCTATCTCTAACACCTCTATGCGGCTGTTGTCTCATGCTACGGAGGGAGCCGCTAGAGCAGGCGGATTCGGGCTTGTCATGAGCAGACAGGCCTGACTCCATCACTGTGACTTCTCGGAACCCTTTAAGTCGTCATTCGCGAATGCTTATTTTGATGGTTCTGCACTGTTTGGCAAAACCGTTCGCGACACTCTTGTCCAGAGCAAGAAAGATGGGAAGACCTTGTCTGCCGACGGAGTCCACTTCTCTGCGCCCCAGAGGTCCTTTTCCAAGAACCAAAATGGTCAGAGGAAGATGTGGTTCCGAAAATCGCATCAATCCCAGTCTGCTCAGGATAACCAGTCCTCTCGTGGCAGAGGAGGACAGGGAGGACACCGCCCTAGAGGCAGAGGGGGTCCCAGGAATTTTGGGTTCAGAGAACCGTTCTCTGAGAGGCCCACGCAGAACCCCTGAGGGGTTACCCGACTGCTCCACTCTGGAGGCAGTTTAGGGGCGTTTTTTGAGGCACCTAGCAATGTGGGAGTCCATAACAACAGATCGCTGGTGCTTCGTATTATATCCAGAGGTTACCAAATTCCCTTTATAGTAAACCCCAGAATCAGAAGCCTCCCCGACGTTCCACCCAGTCAGAGGGAGGCGGCTGCTGCAGAAATTCAGCAGCTTTTGCAAAAAAGAGCCATCCAGCCCGTCACCCCAGATCAAGTCGGATCAGGGTTTTACTCCAGGTTCTTTCTGGTGCCAAAAAAGACGGGGGACTTGAGGTCTATCCTCGACCTCTCTCTCCTAAACCTGGCGGTACCCAAAGAAAAGTTCCGAATGGTCACGTTGCAATCCGTCCTCCCCTTATTGTGGGAGGACGACTGGATGTGCCCCATAGACCTCAAGGATGCGTACTATCACATTCTAGTGGACAGGCATTCCAGGAAGTTTCTCCGCTTCCGGCTGGGAGCCAGTCACTTTCAATTCAGGGTCCTCCCCTTCGGTCTCACCTCAGCCCCCAGGGTATTCACCAAGGTCCTAGCGATAATAGTGGCCCACCTGAGACTCCAGGGAATTCAGGTCTTTCCCTACCTGGACGACTGGCTCCTTACGGCCCCAACAAGGCATCTACTTTGTTCATGCAGGGATTATTTCCTCAGTCTGGCTCCACTATTAAGATTAACCATCAACACGACCAAATCCTCTCTCACCCCTACACAGGTGTTGGATTTTATAGGGGCGAGACTGGATTCCAGACAGATGCTTGCGTTCTTGACTCCAGATCGGCTTCGGAACCTGATGTTGCACGTACAGACCATCCTTCAACTGCAATCTCCTTCGGCGGAATTGATCCTGAGGGCCCTAGGATCTATGGCGGCTGCAATCCCTCTGCTGCCATTGGCCCGGTTGAACATGAGGGTTCTGCAGTGGACCCTCCAGGTACAATGGTCCCTGTCTCGCAACCCCATGTCTCACCCCATTTCCTTAAGCAAGGTTTGCAGAAGATCGCTCCTGTGGTGGCTCCAGTCTCCCAATCTCGACACGGGACGTCCCTTCTCACTACCTCCGCCAGTCGACACAGTGACCACGGACGCTTCTCGCCTGGGGTGGGGGTGGGGGGCATTTTTCAGGCAGGACATTCCAAGGCACGTGGAACGACGTAGAGACCTCTTTGCATATCAACGTCCTAGTGATGAGGGCGGTGCTTTTGACGTTGCAGGCACTACACAACTCTCTTCCAGTAGGGACGATTGCAGTACAGACAGACAACATGTCGGTCGTCTGGTACATCAACAAACGGGGGAACCAGGTCTTACCCCCTTTGCCGCGAGGCCATGAGAGTGTGGGAATGGGCGATTTCCACCAACCGCTTTCTCATAGCAACGCACATTCCGGGACGGTCCAACATTCTAGTGGACAGGCTCAGTCGTACTATCCTGACTCCTTACGAATGGTCTCTCAACCATCGAGTTGCAGAGCAAGTATTAGCCCGATGGGGGCAACCTTGTTGCAATCTTTTTGCCTCTCCTTCAAACACCAAATGCAACGATTACTTCACTCTGATCCCCCCTCCGGGGAAGTCCCCGAGAGACTCTCTAGTTCATGCTTGGCCTCCCGGTCTGCTTTATGCTTACCCTCCTCTTCCCCTGATGCTGAAATTATTACAGAAAGCCAGACAGCTGGGGAGCAAGATGATCCTCATTGCCCCATTCTGGCCTCATCAGATGTGGTTCCCTTACCTATGGTCTCACCTAGTGTATCCACCATGGATTCTGGATCCCATTCCGGATCTCATTTCTCACCCTCTCGATCTTCCAACTCCGAAGCGGGTCAACCTCAAGCTGACGGCTTGGTTGCTCCAGTTCCACTCCTCATAAGGACTCCCGGGATCTCATCACCTGTCAAAGCCATTCTTGTAGAAGCTCACAAGCCTTCCACCAGGAAGGTTTATCGAAGTAAGTGGAAATGCTTCACCATTTGGGCAGAACACCGTCGTTTACACCCTTTTACAGCCCCGATAGCGTCGGTTCTAGATTTTCTAACCTCTCTCTTTCACCAGGGGGTAGTTCTTCCACAGTCAAGGTACAACTGGCAGCAATCTCATACTATCAGGTGGGGCAAGAGTCTGGCCCTCTTATCACTTCCAAACTGTGTAAGACCTTCCTCAAGGGTACCTTCCTCCTTAGGCCTCCAGTCAAAGAGGTGGTACCTCCATGGGATTTATCCTTAGTCTTGCAGGCCTTGACTGGTCCCCCATTCGAACCGGCGGCCACGGTTGATCTCAGATTTCTCTCTTGGAAGACAGCCGTTTTGGTGGCCATAACTTCAGCCAAAAGAGTGTCGGAATTGCAAGCTCTTTGTGTCAAACCACCATATCTGGTCTTTCACCTGGATAGGGTTTTCCTCAGGATCAATCCGTCCTTTCTACCTAAGATATCTTTAGAAGCCAACATCAATCAATCTATCATTCTTCCAGTGTTTTTCCCCAACTTTCAAAACAAAGGAGAGTACAAGCTATATTCCTTAGACATTCACAGACAACTACGTTTTTATATCCATAGAACTGCTGATTATAGGCAATCCGATCAATTGTTTATCTTCTTTGCCAAAAGTAATTTCGGAAAGTCAGTTTCTAAAGTTTCTCTCTATCGATGGATCTCGAGTTGTATTCTTTTAGCATATCAGAGCTCGGGAAGGCCTGCACCTCAAGGAGTCCATGCTCATTCTACTAGGGCCGTTGCCACATCTGCGGCCTTTCAAGCTAGGGTTCCACTGGATGACATTTGTTCCGCAGCCACTTGGTCTTCATCTCACACCTTTATCAGCCACTATAAAATAGATGTTGTCTCCAGAGGTAGGGCGTCCTTTGGCTCTGCGGTGCTCCGCAATATCCTTCCATGATGGCCACCCAAGATTCAGGTAGCTGGGGACTCTGTCCCAAAGGTTGCTGACAAATGAAGTTCCTACTTCAGATTAAGAAGTTATGTACTCACCATAACGTTCCATCTGAGTAGGTATCTTCATTTGTCTGCAACCATCTCCCCCTTCTTCCCCCTGACCAAATGATCGTTCTTGTGGTTATTAGCATATGTTCCCCTTGGGACACTGTTATCAGCTGTGCTATGGGGCAAACATGATCTGAGGTCAGTTAGGGTAGGCAGGGGATTATGGGTAAGGGGGAGGAGCTAGGAGCTCGTATCTGTGCTATGATAGAAGTTGCCAGCTCGGATCCGAGATCGGATCCGTATCCCAAAGGTTGCAGACAAATGAAGATACCTACTCAGATGGAACGTTATGCTGAGTACATAACTTCTTATTTCCTTCTCTGGGGACAACCTTGCTGCAGCCTATTTGCATCTCACCTCAACAACAAATGCAGCAGGTACTTTGCCTTCATCCCTGCTCAGGGTCACTCACCGGGGGCCTCTGTGGTCCACAGTTAGTCTCTGGGTCTTCTGTATGCCTTTCCCCCATTCTCCTTAATCACAAAGTTTATTCAGAAAAAAACAGGAGATGCAAGACAAAAGTAATTCTCATCAGTCCTTATTGGCCCAGACAGGTTTGGCTCTTGTTTCTTCAGCCTCATCTTTTATGTCCACCCTCGACACTGTCCTACAAGTGGGACTTTGTACATCACCCGTCTGGTTGTCCACACCCAGACCTAGACACCCTGAATCTGAACAGTTGTTAGTTCCAATTTCAGTGATGGCCAGAGATGCCAGGTTTTCAAAAAGAGTAGTTTGCATTTTAACAGCTTCTCTAAAATCTAGCACCAGGAAAATTTATCAAAGTAAACGGAAAAAGATTTTCATTCTGGGTGACAGAAAAGGGATTGGATCCTTTTTCTGCTCCTCCCCCTTTAATGTTAGATTTTTTTTTTGTCTGTATTTTTTTCATAAAGGTTCCATCACATTGGCCATAATCAAACATCAATAGCCTCTTTGAAAGTTTCTAAAGCCTTCTTCAAGGGAACTTTTCTTCTCAGACATCCTATCAGAGATCCTGTTCCACCACTGGACATTACAGTGGTGCTGCAAGCTTTTACTCAGTCCCATTTTGAAACAGCAGCTTTAGTAGAGCTTAACTGCCTAGCAAAGAAAGCACTCTTCTTGGTGGCAATCACTGCAGCCAAAAGAATCTTGGAATTACAGGCTCTTTATTGCAAACCAACTTATATGATTTGTCATAAGGACAGAGTCTTCCTAAAACTGAATTCTTCCTGCATTTCTAAAGTGGAATCCAAAAATAACATCAATCAATCAATAAATCTTCCAGTTTTCTTCTCAAAATTTTAAGACTAAGGTGAATACACATTACATTTTCTTGATGTTCACTGACAACTCAGAATTTATCTTCCCAGATGTGAGGATTTCAGAAAATCAGATCAGATATTTGTTGCATTTTCTAAAGTCATGTTACTCTGCAGTGTTTCTAAGGTTACCCTTTCTGAGTGGCTGTCACACTGGATTATTTTTGTTTATGAGAAGTTATGTTTACCATTACCTAAAAAATACAACAGCTCATTCAGCAAGATCATAGGGAACCTCTACAATTTTTGAACAAAATCTGCCCATTGATGAAATTTGTGCTGCCGCAACATGGCCACTTGTTCACACCTTTGTATCTCATTATAAATTGGATGTAAAGTCTAGGTCATGCTCCTCTTTTGGATCCGCTGTGCTCAGGAATATCCTTCCTTGCTGCCTCCCAGGAAACTGGTAGCTAGGGAATCTGTTCCGTCGTTTGAATCAGACAGAAATGGACAACATCATAGGTTCATAGGTTCATACTAGGCTATCTGCCCAAGGGCATTTATAAGCCTAGCCCATAGTTATGTGGCTTTCGCCACCCCTTTATGTTGAAGAAAACTATGCCTATTATTTTGCTGTGCCTCTGTCAAGCAGTGACACTGAAGTAATCCCTGGGGTATATCTGCGATCTCCCATCCATTGGTCAAGATTCCTCTTGAACAAGGCCAGCGAGGTGCTCTGCCTCACATGTACCGGGATTTTGTTCCACAGCATAGGGAGTCACTGGGTGATGAATCTGTCCCTCCAGCACGTTCTATTAATAACCGTATCAAGGTTTAAGTCTCCCGCCCTTGTGGTTCTGAGGGATCTAGATTTTTTGAGGTGACGCATATTCATCAAATCTGGGTTTGACATGGCCTTATATGTCAGGCACAGGTCACCTCTGAGCAAGCGGTATGCGACTGAATAGAGCTGGATTTCTTTCTGTCGGGCAGCATAAGACATATTTGTGAGACCCTTTATCCTTTTGGTGAGGAACTTTTGGGGCCTTTCCAGCTGCTGCAGGTGTCGGGTCAGATACATTCCGAATGGGGCATTGTACTCAATCATAGGTCTAATGAGTGATGAGTACAGGGGGATGATGACCTCCCTTGATCTAGATGTGAATCCCTTCATGATCAGGTGGGCAATGTAGAAGGTTTTCCTAACTACTTTGGCAACATGAGTGTCAAACGAAAGGTTACTGTCAACCTGGGTCCCCTGATCCCTGATGACTTCTTCTGTGCTCAGTGGATTGCCACCTATATGGTAGCTAGGGGTAACCTTGTTTTTCCCGAAGGGTATGACTATGCATTTCTTGGCGTTTAACTTTAGGCCATGGCTCTGGCACCAGTTATCCGTTTCTGTGAGGCCCTTCTGAAGGATATCTGTGTCAGATGTGTTTTCGACTATGGCGCCCAGTTTGCAGTCATCTGCAAACTTTGTCAGCCATAACCCTCCTGTGTTTGCTTGTACTTCAGAAAAGTAGATGCCGAACAAGAGTGGTCCCAGGACTGAGCCCTGTGGGACACCACTTGTGACAGGCTTTGAGTCTGACATGGCGCCAGCAGCTCTGACCCTGTGGGTTCTGTCACTTAGCCAGTTTGCAACCCATCTTGTGATGTATAGGTTTACTTTCAAGCTGATAAGTTTTTCGATGATACCTGAGTGGGGTATTGTGTCGAAGGCCTTTGCCAGGTCGAGGTAGGCTGTATGGACTGCCTTACCCTCATCAATGGCCTTGGTGACTGTTTCGAAAAAGTCAACCAAGTTTAAAAGGCATGATCTGCCTTTGACAAAGCCAAACTGGGTTGGATCCAAAGTCTGCAAGTTCCCTATGTCTTTATTTATGAGTTCCATTATGATCCTCTCCATGGCTTTGCAGATAAGGCTTGTCAAGCTAATGGGACGGTAATTTCCAGGGTCGGTGGAGGCACCGCCCTTGTGAAGTGGGACCACAGTCGCCGTGCGCCACTCCTTGGGTACGTATCCTGAGGTGAGGCTGAGATTAAACAGCTGTCCTAACTGCGGGTTTAATTCCTCATTGAGTTCGTGGAGCACACAGCCGGGGACACCATCCGGTCCCATCGGCTATGAAAGTTATGTATTCACCATAAAGATGGATCTGTGTTCTCCTATTTTCAGCTGGTTCAACTTCACCACCTTTTTCCATTTTCCATATTGTCACCTGTGCTACCACAAAGAATGCGTGATACACTGAGGAGTCTTGAGAGCCTCAACCTCAGTTAGTTGTCTTCTTCAAATGCAAATGATTTTTAACATAGGTGTCAATATTGCTACCATAGAGTTAATGGGCAAACTCGATTTGAAGATATCACTGAGTGGAAGAGAGAGAGAGATTATGGGTAGGGGAGGAGTCAGTGCCCTGGACCCACACGTTTAGAAGTGCCTAGACTAGATCTGAGTCAGATCCAAGACCCTTCTGTTTCCCAGATGAAAACGGGACAATGTGGCTCTATCATTATGGTGAGTACATAACTTTCGATCTGAAGTTGTTTACTTCATTAAATCTTTACCCTGTGGGTTTGGATCTCAGAATTGGATCCAACTTGGCTGTATACTAAAGCTCTAGGATCTGAATTCTGAGCTCCTCCCCTACCCATAATGCTGTGCTCCCCCCTCAGATCTTGTTTGCAGCGCTTCCGCTAGCAATGGGATTATGACTCTGGGTTTTTTTCCTTATAAGTGAATACATTTTTTGTAATATTCCATATTTCTGTTTTAGATCTTTTCTTTCCATTTAGCTTAAAATTTAACTTTGTTCCAAGTTTATTAGACCTTTATAGTGTATGGTCCCCTACCCTTCTCATTGATATTGTGTCTTTTTTTCTATTCCATATATTAAAAAAAAATTGTTATTTTTTTTCTGTAGCTGCTGTGTGTTTGTAGAAATGTTGTTATTATGGCAGT
>NC_056726.1:1982895468-1982995468 GCF_019279795.1 Protopterus annectens
TCAAACAGACAACATGTCATTTGTTTGGTATATCCCCAGATTTCTGCACAAAGCTCAGAGGTTGACTTGCAAAGTAATCCTCATTGCTCCCTTTCGGCCTCAGCAAATTTGGTTTCCCCTCCCTTTGGTCACATCTGGTTTGTCCACTGTGGACTCTGAATCACGTTCCAGATCTTCTTTCCCATCTGTCAGGGAAGAGCCAGCCAGCTCTCTCAAACCTGAAACTGACCTCTTGGTTGCTCCAATTTCAATGATGGCTAGAGCTCCCAGGCTTTCATCCCCAGTGAAAAGGATCTTGGTTTCAGCACACAAACCTTCTACTAGGAAAATATATAATAGCAAATGGAAAAGGTTTTCAGTATGGGCACATCAACACCATTTAGACTGCTTTACAATGTCTATTCCTGCCATCCTGGACTTCTTAGCCTCTGTCTTCCATAATGGAATTAATTTCTCTACTGTGAAGGTTCAGTTGGCAGCCGTTTCCAACTTTCACAGTGGAAAACTCATCATGTTAAGTTGTCAATCTCGCCTTCATTCTTGCTTGATGGGTTCGGAGCCGATCCTCGGCTCCATGCACTGCTAAGCTCGAGAGTCACTTTTACCAGCTCGAGGCAGCCCCATATCCCATGATGCAAGGCGGTAAGTACCCAGATCTCGTTTGCCGCTTCGCTGATGAGGTCCTCCTTTTACCAGCTCCTGATAAGTGATTTATATATTACTGTTTTTGCCCCTTTTTTTTCACTTCAATCTTATATTTAACAGTTTTAGTTTAGATTTAGTCCCTTTTCTGACTAGAATTTCCCTTACTCCTTAATTTTTTTAGTCAGGCCTTCTCCCCTCCCATCCCCCTTGTTAGGGTGTGTGTGTGTGTGTGAGGGTGAGTGATTTCTTTAATTTTGGGATAAGTGTTTCTTGGGCTGTGTTGTGTCTGTGTTTTTCTGCAACTATGTCCAAGGAAAGGGTCTCAGGCTTTAAGTGTGACTCGTGCTGTCAGAAGATGTCTCTGACAGGCGGTCACACTTCTTGCTATACTACCTGGGACCTCTCACCTGCAGGACTCCTGTGCGATTTGTCATTCCTTCAGCCAGAGAGTCCTGCAGGAGGAGAAACAAATTGATTTTGAGGGGCCTCACTTAAGCGGAGGGCTCTCCGGCTAAGTCGGCTCCGAGCAAGACTTCAAGTCTTCCAAGGCCCAGGCTTCTGTGTAAGCCTGCGGCCTCGGCTCCGACTCTTTCAGAGTCTAGATCGGCTCCGGCTGGAGCCGATCCTGGTTACAAATCCTCGGCACCGATAGCTATCGGTGCCGAGCTGTTCGCCACATCGGTGTCGGCTCCGATTGGTTCCGACCACCATGTGGCCCAGGCCGGTGTCGGCCGACCGGCTCCGACACCCTTACTTTATGTCTGTATCGGCTCGGCCGGAGCCGATGCATCGAACCTTCTGTCGGTGCGAAAGTTGTCGGCTCCGACAACACCCATGGTTTCAGCTCCGATGGTTCCTTCGAGGAAGAGGTCCAGGTCCCTTCCTTGGAACCCGATACTCTCGGCTCCGGCATCTCCTCTCCTCTCGGAACGGAGCCATCGGAGCCGATCATCCAGGTCGTCCAGTCTTTCTGACCATGATTTAGAGAGGGTGGTCAGTAGATTATTAAAATCACAGGCACTGGCCCAGATGCTACATAGTCCGTCTCAACAGGCGACTATTAGTCCACACCCCATTGCAGTTCCTCCTTCGACTCTACCCCAGAGTTTGGAGCTGGAGTCTTCGGGAATAGTGTCTGCTACGGCTGAGGGACAGATACCGCCCCCCCCCCCCTTCTGCTCCCTCAGCCTCTACTCTTATCTCCTCTTCGAGACCTTCCTTAGAGGGAGTCCGTGGTCGGGCTTCCCTGGTCTCCTCTGAGGGGGTGAGTGGCATCGGACCCTTGTCCGACCCCACTCTTCCCCTTGGAGCCTCGGCCTTGGTGAGCTCAGCTCCGACATCTGCCTGAGCCTTCCCTTCGGTGGGCCCTGGAGTTCCTGGTTCTTGAACTGGTTCTCACGGATCTCCCTGGGAGGGGAGCCTTTGAGGTGATGAAGAGTGTGCTGGCCACTGGACTCAGCCAGCAGTCTGTTCCCTTAGCTCCTCACTCACGGTGCCTGTCGATATCTCTGCCATCTCTTGCTCCCGGACCCAGAGATCCTCCGCCTCAGGTTTCCCCACTGGGAAGAACCCCTCTTCCGAGGATTCTCCTGATCGGTCAGGGGATCCTCAGCATAAGAGGACCTGTAAGAGGAAACACGTAGACTCCCGAGTCTATCACTTCAGATACCGACTTAGATGAGTCGGAGGGATCCCAAGATCCCCTCTGAGGATGTCTCCTTTTCAGACATCCTAGAACTCCTTAAACAGAGGGGAAACTGGCCCTCCAATAATCCCTCCGAGGATGAGTCGTTATACCTGGAGGCGTTTGGATCTCGGCCCTCCACCTCCTGGGTGTCTCCGCCTTCGACCCCTTATGCAGTTTATTGCTCGAAAGGCTTGGGCTGCTCCTGACTCTGTAGAGCCAGTTCCTAGGAGGCCTTCTAAATTTATTACTGCCCCTTCGGACAAGCAATTCCTCACGAAGGGTGTCCCTGCTGATGCCGTGGTGGTGGCGGCTGCCACTAAGAAGGAACTTGCAGATCCTTCCGTGCCTGTCCATCCTCCTAATAAGGACTCTAGGACCATGGATAGGTATGGTAAGCGGATGTTCTCTTCAGCGACCTTTGCTATCGCCGCTGAACTACTTATGCCACTTTACCAGACTCCAAAGGGATATCCTTAAGGAGCTAGGTGAAGTAGTACAGGATCCACAGCTGCAGGGGCTCAAGAAAAATTGCTTCGCAGCTAGGAACCCTTAATTCTATTGCTAACTCCTCCATCGTCTGATATCATATGCAGCAGATGGAGCGAGTAGGGCCGCAGGTACAGGTGTGGCTCTTAGGCGCCAAGCCTGGATGCGGCTCTGTAATTTTGCAGATCCCTTTAAGGCGTCCTTCACAAACTCTCCCTTTGATGGGTCAGCTTTGTTTGGCCCTCAAGTGAAGGAAACATTGACCAGATGTGAGCAGGGCGGCAAGACTCTTTCTGCGTCAGGGGTCCATTTTCCACCCCTTCTAGACCTTACCTAAAGGACAGAAGGGTGGCAAAATGGTTCATAAAATCCCAAAGTCACGCCCGATTCACGTGGTCAGTTTACCCCTAGAGGCAGAGGGGTAACAATAACAGACGCCGCTCTAGAGGCAGAGGGGGGGGGTCCACAAAACCAGGGAAGCAGAGAGCCTCTCTCTGACAAGCCCTTTCAGCATCCCTGAGATGTTGCACGACAGTCCATCCTTGGAGGCAGTCAGGGAAGACTATCGCTGTACCCAGAAGCCTGGCTTTCCCTAACTCAAGACAGATGGGTACAGTCGATCATATCTGAGGGTTACAAAATTCCTTTCGAGGAAACTCCCTTCTCTCACTCAAATTTCCTTCCAGATGTACCACCGGTCTAAGAAATTGCAGAGTTAGAAGTTTAAAACTTCTGCAAAAAGAGCCATTCAGCCAGTTACAACAGATCATTCAGAGCCGGAATCTACTCAAGGTTCTTTTGGTCCCCAAAAGTCGGGAGACTGGAGACCAATATTGGATCTCAGCAGACTCAACAAGTCTGTGAGAAAGACAAGATTCGAATGGTCACACTTCAGTCAATTCTGCCCTTCTTACAGAAGGACAACTGGATGTGCTCAATAGATCTTCAGGATGCGTACTATCACATAAAATTCACAGGCGGCTCCAGAAGGTTTCTCCGCTTTCGGCTGGGGTCCAGTCATTTCCAATTCAGAGCCCTGCCCTTTGGTCTCACTACAGCCCCCAGAGTGTTCACCAAATGTATGGCAGTGGTCACGGCTCACCTGAGACGTCAAGGATTCCAGGTGTTTCCGTATCTCGACAACTGGCTCCTTTCAGCCACCACCAGGCATCAGCTTCTTCAAGCCAGGGACTACACAATAAATCTTTGCACTCATTTGGGCATCTCGATCAACTATGGAAAATCCTCCTTATTGCCCTGCCAGTCTATTACTTTCATAGGCAAACTTAAACACTGTTCGGATGTCAGCTACCCTCACAGACCAAAGAATCTTAGATATACAAGGTCACGTGAGAATCATTCTAGCCAGCAAGAAAGTACAAGCCAGAATGGTTCTAAAAGTGTTGGGCCTCATGGCTGCGGCCATTACCCTTCTTCCCCTGGCTCGCTTCTACATGCGCCTTCTTCAGTGGATGTTGTTCACTCAGTGGTCTTACCAACAACTTCCGATGCGTCACCAAATGCTGGTGACACAGATTTGCAAGAATCATCTTTCTTGGTGGATTACTTCTCCCCAGATTCACCAAGGCAGACCCTTTGTACCCCCAGCCCCGGTAGCCACTGTCACTACGGATGCCTCCCTGATCGGGTGGGGGGGGGCATTATCAGGGCAGGATGGTTCATGGGACGTGGCAACCGTTCGAATACCACCTGCACATAAATGTCCTAGAGATGAGAGCAGTGCTTTTGACGTTGCAAGCCCTCAGCGACTTTCTTCCCTTTGGGACAATTGCAGTCCACACAGACAACATGTCTGTAGTATGGTATATCAACAAACAGGGCGGAACCAAGTCCTGCTCCTTGTGTCGAGAAGCTCTCAGACTTTGGCAATGGGCGATCTCCTCTCATTGGTTTCTGGTAGCAATGCATATCCCTGGGAAAACCAACATTTTAGCGGACAGATTGAGTAGAGCTATTCTCATGCCTCACGAGTGGTCTCTCAAACAATCTATAGTGGAGGAGATTTTTCTAGAATGGGGTCGCCCATGTTGCGATCTTTTTGCTACTCCCCAAAACAGCAAATGCCCAGATTTCTTCTCTCTCTTCCCACTGCCAGGCCATCCCCCCAGAGACGCTCTGACCCAGGATTGGCCCCAGGGACTTCTTTATGCCTTTCCTCCCTTTCCTCTTATCCCACAAGTAATCCAGAAAGCCACCGTTTTAAGAACCAAAATGATTCTCATAGCCCCTTATTGGCCTCGACAAATTTGGTTCCTGTTCCTCCAATCTCACCTTTTGGTGCAGCCGTGGCATCTGGACCCAGCGCCAGATCTTCTGATTCACCAATCGGGTCAGCTGCACCGGTCTATTCCTTCTCTCAACCTCACAGCATGGTTGCTCCACTTCCTTCCTTAGCCAGGCTTCCTATGATCTCTAATCCTGTTAGAGACATCATAGTAGCTTCCTTAAAATCCTCTACTAGGAGGATTTATACTAGCAAATGGAAACGTTTTTCTTATTGGGCAAAAGCCAAGAATATTGATCCCTTCACTGCTCCAGTACAAGCAGTTTTGGATTTCTTAGCGGAAATTTTTCACGGGCTCCTCTTCTTCCACGGTCAAAGTTCAGTTGGCGCTATCTCGAACTTTCATGTCGGGTTCGCAGATCACAACATTATGTCCCACAGGCTTTGTAGAGCCTTCTTGAAAGGAATTTTCTCCTGAAACCTCCAATCAGGAGTCCTCCTCCTCAATGGGACCTGAATCTAGTGCTGACATCCTTGATTCTTCCTCCCTTGAGCCAGCTGTTTCATGTTCCCTGAAATTTCTTTCATGGAAAACTTTATTCCTGGTTGCTATTACATCGGCTAGGAGGGTGTCTGAACTTCATGCTTTATCTGTTCGCCCCCCCATTTAGTCTTCCACAAAGACAGAGTATCATTGAGAACTAATCCGACCTTTTTGCCTAAGGTCGCTTCAAAGACTAATTTGAATCAGGCTATTGATCTTCCTGTATTTTTCCCAAACTATTCAAACAGATCGAACAAAATTACATTATCTTGATGTCCACCGCCAACTCAGATATTATTTGGACAGAACAAAACAATTCAGGAAATCCGATCAACTCTTTGTTTCTTATGCTGATAATAAGAAAGGCCTTCCTGTCTCAAAAGTGACCTTGTCTAAATGGCTTTCTTCTGTCATCTCTGAAATTTATCAGCTCAGGGGAAAACAGCTGTGCTCGAAACCTAAAGCGCATTCAACCAGAAGCTTAGCCACTTCCACAGCCTTTCAAGCTAGACTTCCGTTAGACACTATTTGTGCAGCAGCTACTTGGGCCACTCCTCATACATTTGTTTCCCATTACAATTTGGATTTGGCCTCCAGGGACAGAGCCAGTTCTGGCTCTACAGTTCTCAAGAGTCTGTTCCATTGAGCCACCCAGGATAGAGGTGCTAGGGACGCGGTCCCATCAAGCAAGAATGAAGGCGAGATTGACAACTTAACATTGAGAAGTTATGTACCTACCATAACGTTCCATGTTAGTTGTCTTCTCGCCTTCTTTCTTGCGACCCTCCCTCCTTCCCCCAGGCCTGGACAGACCTTTCTTTCTTCAAGGAAGTATGCTTCTGAAGACCATACAGTGCTTGTCCTTCTGCCATCCTTCAGGGTTTTTTCTCTCCTTCTTTCTTCCTTTTGGAAGTTATTATGCTAGGTGCTATTGCCTATTGTCATCAAACAAGATCTGGGTACTTACCGCCTTGCATCATGGGATATGGGGCTGCCTCGAGCTGGTAAAAGTGACTCTCGAGCTTAGCAAGTGCCGAGTCGGCGCCGAGGATCGGCTCTGAACCCATCAAGCAAGAAAGAAGGCGAGAGAAGACAGCTAACATGGAACGTTATGGTAGGTACATAACTTCTCATTCTTTGGCCTCTTCTACTTTCTGCAAGTATTTTCTGAAGGGTACTTTTCTGCTTCGCCTGCCATTCAAAATTCCCATTGCCCCGTGGTATCTCACAATGATTTTGCAAGCCTTGATCGCACTTCCCTTTGAGCCTTCAGAGAAGGTAGAATTGAAGTACTTATCTTGGAAAACCCCCTTCTTAGTGGCCATCACTTCAGGTAAGAGGGTGTGTGAACTTCAAGCCTTGGCATCCAAACCACTGTATTTGATCTTTCACAAAGACAGTTACTCTGTGTACTAATACTTCTTTTTTGCTCATGTTTGCTTCTGAAGCTAACATCACTCAGGTCATCAGTCTTCCATTTTTTCCAGAACTTTCAAAACAAGGGAGAGTATACACATCATATGCTGGATGTACATAAACAATTACTTTTTTATTTAGACAGAACAAAACATTTCAGAAAGTCTGAGCAGCTATTAATATCCTTTTCAAAGATTAATTTGGGTAAACCAGTCTCCAAGATCATGTTAGCCAACTGGATCACCAACTGTATTTCTCTTGTATATTCTTCCAAAGGACTTTCCTTACCCTTTCAAATTAAAGCCCATTTTCCTAGGTCTGTATCCACCTCCTCTGTCTTTTGGTCCAAAGGTCCCATTGAAGATATCTGTGCAGCTGCCACTTGGGCAAACTGTCATACCTTTATATCTCATTACAAATTGGACATTATTGCCAGAAACAGGGCATCCTTTGGTTCCACAGTGCTGCGGAATATCCTTCTATAAGGGCCTCCCAAGATTACTGTAGCTGGGGACTCTGTCCCACAGGTTGAAGATTGAATGAAGTCAACAACTTCAGATAAAGAAGTTATGTAATCACCATAACGTTCCATCTGAGCTGTTGACTTCATTCATTTTCAACCTTCCCTCCCTCCATCCCCTTCCAAATGCATTAGGACCTGGCAGACATGCTGACAGTACTCCTTTTTTACCTGTTTGAGCTCCTAACGTGTTTTCTAGTTTTCTTTATATCTATATAGAAGACAATTATGTTGAAGACATTGCATGTGTTACAGCAGCAAACTCAGTCTGAGGGGATGAGGGCAGAGCAGAGCATTATGGATAGGGGAGGAGCTCAGAGTTCGGATCCTAGAGCTTTAGTATACGGCCGAGTCACATCTGATTATTGAATCTGAACTCACAGGTTGAAGATGAATGACGTCAACTACTTGGGACATTATGATGAGTATGTAACGTCTTTTTTTCTTCATTTATCACTAATCTGGACTTCTCAAATGTTCAAAAATCCTCCTTCACTCTATCACACAGGATTGTGCTTTTAGACTACCTTCTAGATACATCACTTCAAAGGGATTCCTTCCACATGGAAAGGTGAATTTGTCACTGGAAACTTTCCTGATCTTCCCCAAATAGCCTGAGACTTCAGCCAGAGAACATCTCAGGATTCTATGTTTCATGGCTGCTATGATTTTCATTATTCTTCTTTCCAGGTTAAACATGTTTAAAAAAATGTAGACCCAACATTTTCATCCTCTAGGATTTTCAGATTACAATTCTGAGCTTCATCGAGAAAGAATAACTATGGTGGAGGCAGTAAGATGCATCAGTTTTTGCTTGGGAAGCAGTTTCTGTGGAAGTAAAAGTGTGAGGTCTGTGGGATGGCTGAGACAGACCAAATCACATAAACATAAAAGAACTGTTAGCTGTGATCTGTGCTACAGAATGTCTTCATGACCTGTGGTTCTTGGGACCATTGCAGGTGATTACGCACAATACCACAGTGATGTGGTGATGGTGCTTCGGTAGCGTTGTCGCCTCACAGTAAGACGCTGTCCTGTTCGATTCTCAGCTAGACCGTCTTCTGTGTGGAGACATGCGTGAATGGGCGTACCTTCGGTGAAGGTTGTGCTTCAGGGCTGGCAACTTGGCACATAAAAATCCACTGCCAATCATTAGCGGACCGGAGTTCTGCTGTGGCGACCCCTAACCAGGAAAAGCCAAAAGAAAGACCACAATGATGTGGTACAAAAACAGACAGGGGATTACCAGGTCTTTCCTCCTGTGCAGGCTGGCTGTGATCACTTGAAATTTAGCTCTATACTGAAGTGATGTATATAGCATTTTATAACCTCCCAATTATCTTACATACTGTCAGATCAAAATGTAATGGCAGATTAGCCTAGCAAGACCAGGACAGATGCTCATAAATGGAAATTGAATGAGGGTGTCTTCCAGGAATGGATTTAGTTGCGGGGAACACCTCATATAGATCTATTTACCACCTTTTAAACAGACAAGTAAGTAAATTCTGCAACAGGACTCCTTGTAGACAGGCATACAAAATAGACACATTTTCATTCCAGTGGTTGGGAATGTTCCTATATGTATTTCAACTTTTTCCACAAATATCAAGAGTCATTCTAAATATTTAGAAGGACTCCAGAAATGATTGTGGTGACTTCCTTCTCACACAGGCAGAGGCAGTCACCACAAGCTTCTTCACAGACTGGATCTACTCACATAAGGTGGAGAGTTTGATATACCCCAGTTACAAAAACTTAAGCTGACTGCCTAGATGATTCATTTGTAATACCTTGTAGGCTCCTTTTTCATGAGGATGTGCAGAAGATACTAGAGGAGGCAGAAAATCATGCTACTAGCAGATCATTTGATCCTGTTCATTCATTCCATCTGATCTGACCTGTGGGTCCTCGAGCCACTTGTTGTCTCTGACTGGGCAGAATTAGGACTTCAGTCTGAAGTTCTTTTAAGATTTTCCCTCGCATAATGCACTAGTTTCTAGAATTACCTCAGATCTTGTTTGCCAGCATCATGTAAAGATGTGGACCTCCTTCTTTTGCAGACTAAGTGTTCCACCCTACTTTCTCAGAGATAATACTTCCTCTGTTGCACTTTTCTTAGTTTTGTTTACATCAGTCTTTAAAACCTGATGAGAAGTTGTTAAATCTCGCCGTTTATTCTCACTGATGGGTTCGGAGCCGATCTTCGGCTCCGACACGGCAGATAGCAAAGCTCAAGGTTTGCCAGTAGCTTGAGACCAAGCCCCTTATCCCACAATGCACTGCTGGAATTACTTCAGATCTAGTTTGCCGCGGCAAGAGAGATCTCGGTGATCCAGCTAGCTCGGACCATTTGTGATAAAAAAAATAGCAAGTTTTGATAAAAAAACTTTCTTTTTGTTTTAGAGTATTTCATAAGATAGCTGTGTGTTAGTGTTTGAAAATTTGATAATAAAATCTATAGTTTTGGATAGTTAGTGCCCTGTTGGCTTAGTTGTTTTCTGTGGGCCTTTAGCCCTATTTAGACTTATTAATATTTTTTCTAATAGTCAGGGTTTTTCTCTGTGGGCCTCTTTAGCCCTGTATTTGTAAACTATAGTTAATTGTTATAGATAGTGCCCGGATTGGGCTTAGTTGCTTTTTGGGTCTTTACAAGTAAGGTAAGGACTTTACTGTATTTGTTTTTTGCAGTATACTGGTTTGTTTTACCTTTACTATTTTGGATGACAAGGAAAAATCTCATCCTAAATCGGGATTCAAGAAATGCCCAGATTGTGGGCATAAAATGTCCGTCACTGACGGACACATTCAATTTGTCTACTGTCTGGGGGCTAAACACCTCCAAGACACTTGCAACATTTGCCATTCCTTTTCTTCAAGAGTCCTCATGGAGAGAAGGAGGAAGCTAATAGACAGGGGATTACTACAGCATTCGTTTTCTGAGGTGTTGAGTAGCCATGAGGGTACTAGCACATCCTCCAAATCCTCAAAATCCACAAAGTCTTCAGATCCCAAAGTGGCAAAAAAGGCAAAAACTTCAGAGGGAGGGTCATTGGTTCCACAGACCTCGGAACCGAGTGTACTTTTGATTTGGAGCCAGCTCTCAGTATTGGAGCCGGTCTCTGAAGTTCCCTCTTCTCCTCTTCTCCAGTCAGCACCTTCTGTGCATTCATCTAAGTCCTCAGTCAGCCTTTCAGATTTGGACATGGATCAGCTAGTGCAGAAGCTTTTACAGGCACCAGGACTTGCCAAATTGTTGTCGGTCTTGACCAGCTCGTCGGTGCCGAAGACCATGGAACCGGATTTGTCTGCTCCTCCTCCGAGCCGTACTGGACTCTCGGAGCCGAAGGAAACTGAACTGATGATCGTCGAACCCTTGGAGCCAATACCCGCACCGGTGTTATCGGCTCCATCTACTCGGATGTCCTCAGCACCGATCGAGGACTCTAGGAGCCGACGTTCTCCCATCGGGTCCGGGGAGGATAGTCGAACCGATTTGTCGGTGCTGACTCTTCCTCTCGGGGCTTTGGCTCAGATGAGCTCGGCTCCTACCTCGGGCTCGGAACCCATGGTTTCAGTGCGGGAGGATCGGACGGTACTCTCAGGTCCGTCTACTCCTTCTCGTCGGAGCCATGGTGCCTTCGATGCTATGAGGAGAGTTTTGTCTCCAAAGACAACGTCAGCATCAGTTTGGCCTTCCCTCTCACCTCAAGCTCCTGTGTCTGCTTCTTCGTCCACCAGTCCCCCTAAGCGTAGAGACCCTGAGCCTCAAGTACCCCCACAGGGCATTCCCTGCTCTTCTGAGACCACCCCAAATCCCCCACTGAGGAGGTGCCCAGGAAGAGACTGTGCAAGAGGAGGCACTTAGACTCCCCACAGGAGGCTTTGACATCTGACACGGACTTGGATGAGTCAGAAGGGTCCCCTCGATCCCCCTCTAAGGATATCTCCTTTGCAGAGATACTAGAGATCCTTAGTCAGAGGGGCAGTTGGCAGTCCAAGACCCATACCGAGGACGAGTCCATGCTCTTTAAGGCTTTTGGGTTTCAACCTTCCACTTCTTGGGTGTCTCCACCTTACGACGAGCTCATGGAACTGATCTCTCGTAAGGCGTGGGAGTCACCGGAGGCCATGGAACCTGTTCCTCGCAAGCCCAATAAATTCATGCCTGCCCCAGTGGACAAGCCATTTTTGACAAAGGGAGTGCCTGTTGATGCCATGGTGGTAGCTGCAGCCACCAAAAAGGAAGTGTTTGAGACATCCACATCTATCCATCCTCCTAACAGAGATTCTAGGGTCATGGATAGATATGGGAAATACATGTTTAGTTCAGCAACTTTTTCTCTGCGATCACTGAACTACTTAACCCATTTTACGAGACTACAAAGAGATCTCCTGAAAGAGCTAGGAGATACTCTCCAGGGTATGGTAGCTGCAGGGGTGGCCGACAAAGTCAACGCCCAGCTCGCTACCCTAAACTCAGTGGTAAACTCGTCCATGAGTCTCATATCCTATGCAGCTGATGGTTCGAGTAGAGCCGCTAGTTCGGGCGTTGCTCTTCGAAGATAAGCCTGGATGTGTCTTTGTTACTTTGCAGAACTCTTTAAGTCTTCCTTTATCAACACCCCATTCGATGGCTCATCACAGTTTGGGCCTAAAGTAAAGGAAACTTTAACCAGGTGTGAGCAGGAAGGCAAGACCTTACCTGCCGTTGGAGTCTGTTTTTCTACCCCAAGGGCTCTAGGGGAGGGAAAATGTGGTTCCGAAAAGCACAGGGTGCCTTTCAGGGCACACATGGAGAAACCACCTCTAGAGGCAGAGGAGGGGGTTATAATGGAAGACGCCACCCCCGCGGAAGAGGGGGTCCGCAGCAACAGGGTGACAGGGGTCAGTTCTCCAGTCAACCTTACCAGCGCCCCTGAAAGGGGGCCTGACTGTTCAGCTGTGGAGGCAGTCGGGGGTCACTTGTCTTTGTACCCAGAAGCCTGGCTAAACATAACATCAGATAAATGGGTACAAAGCATCATTTCCAGAGGATATTTCATACCGTTCTCTTCCCCTCCCATTCCTGTAAACAGAATCCCAGATGTTCCACCCAATCTCAGGGAACAAGCAATCGTAGAGGTCCACAGATTGCTAGAAAAAAAGAGTCATCCAACCAGTCCCAGCAGACCAAGTTGGATTCGGAACTTACTCAAGATTTTTTTTGGTACCAAAGAAAACGGGACTGGAGACCTATCTTGGACCTCAGCAGACTCAACCAGTTCGTAAAGAAAGAGAAGTTCCGAATGGTCATGCTTCAGTCCATTCTTCCCTTCTTGGGAAGGGCGATTGGATGTGCTCCATAGATCTCAAGGACGCGTTCTATCACATAAAGATGAACAGACGCTCCAGAGATCACCTGCGTTTCTGGCTGGGAGCCAATCATTACCAGTTTCGAGCCCTGCCCTTTGGTCTCACTACAGCCCCCAGAGTGTTCACCAAATGCATGGCAGTGGTCACCGCTCACCTGAGACGTCTAGGATTCGAGGTGTTTCCATACCTAGACGATTGGCTCCTCACCGCTACCACCAGGCATCAATTGACTCAGGCAACATAATACAGTCTGACACTCTGCCATCAATTAGGCATTACAATCAACTTTGAAAAGTCTGCCTTATCGCCATCACAGCATACCATTTTTATAGGAGCAGAGTTAGATACCTCAACTACCACTCTACGTCTTCCTATCGAAAGAGTCTCACTTCTCCGCCAACATGTCAGTTCACTGGTGTCAAAGAACAAAGCTACAGCAGCAGAGGTGTTGAAGGTGCTTGGTTTGATGGCAGCAGCAATCCTGGCTATACCACTCGCAAGGATGCATATGCAAATTCTTCAATGGCTCCTCTTTGCTCAGTGGTCATACCAGAAACTACCGATGCACTACATGATTCTCATCACGGATTTTTGCAAGAGAGACCTTCGGTGGTGGTTGATGTCTCTTCATGTCACAATCGGAACCCTTTGTCCCCCCCCCCCAGTAGCCACTGTGACCACGGACGCTTCCCTGATTGGGGGGGGGGGCATTTTCAGGGAAAGACTGCCCAAGGCACATGGACAGATCAAGAATCACATCTGCACATCAATGTTCTGGAGTTGAGAGCAGTACTTCTGGCGTTGCAGTACTTTCAGGACTCTCTCCCTCTAGAAACTATTGCAATTCAGACGAACAACATGTCAGTAGTCTGGTACTTGAACAAACAAGGCGGAACCAAGTCTTACCCCCTTTGTCGAGAAGCCCTCAGGGTCTGGCAATGGGCTGTCATCCCCGCGTTTTCTGTTAGCAAAGCACGTCCCGGGGAAATCCAATGTGATAGCGGACAAGCTAAGCAGGGCGTTATTGCTCCCTCATGAGTGGTCTCTCAAACAACAGGTTGCGGAGTTGATTTTCTGCAAATGGGGTCAGCCTTGCTGTGACCTCTTTGCCAGCTGCATCAATTCAAAATGCAGAAGCTACTTTGTCCTAATACCACCTCCCGGTCATCCCCCGAGAGATGCACTTTTACATGATTGGCCCCTGGGTCTCCTTTATGCATTTCCACTCTTCCCATTGATACCCAGATTTTTACAGAAAGCAAAATCGCTGGGAAGAACTGTTATTCTCATAGCCCCCTACTGGCCTCGACAGATTTGGTTCCCGTTTCTCCACCATCATCTGTTGGAAGATCCATGGATCCTGGACCTAGTTCCGGACCTTCTGGGGACCTCCATCCTTCACTGCAGTCCCTGAAACTGACTGCTTGGCTAATCCACTTCCCCTAATTGCCAAGTTTCATTCAATTTCAGAAGATACAAGACAAATTCTCTTGTCTTCTCTCAAGCCATTTACCAGGAAATTATATGGCAGTAAATGGAAAAAGTTCTCAATTTGGGCCAACATGCAGAAAATTGACCCTTTCCGAGCCCCACTATCATCTATTTTAGAATTCTTGACAAAGATTTTTAAGGAAGGGGCAGCAGCTGCTACAGTTCGAGTCCAGTTAGCTGCCATCTCAAATTTTCACCTTGGGTTTGGTGGCTCAAATGTTATGGGCCATAAATTATCTAAGGTTTTTCTTAAAGGTGTTCTTCACATGAAACCTCCTATCAAAATTCCCTATTCTTCTTTGAATTGAAACTTTATGCTATCTCAAATTATTCTTCCCTCTTTTGAACCAGCATCTTCTTGTGATCTCAAATATTTATCCTGGAAAACTACTTTTCTAGTGGCCATTACTTCTGCCCGCAGGGTGTCAGAACTTCAAGCATTATCTATCAGACCACCTTACATGATTTTCCATGCTGATAGAGTATCTCTCAGAACAAACTCCTCATTTTTACCTAAAGTCTGTTCTGAATCAAATATCAACCAGGTCATTGAGCTGCCAGTCTTTTTTTCTCAACCACTCTAGCAAATTGGAATACATGCTGCACAAACTTGATGTACACAGACAGCTCAGATTTTATCTTTACAGAACTAAGGATATTAGAAAATCAGATCAACTTTTTGTATCCTTCTCAGAAGCCAGAAAAGGCAATCCAGTGGCTAAAACAACCTTATCTAAATGGTTAACCGATTGTATATCCTTTGTTTATGAGAATGCAAGTATGCCATTGACACACAAACCTAAGGCTCATTCTACCAGAGCCGTCTCTACGTCTTCTGCTTTTCTAGCTAAACTGCCCCTTGACAATATTTACACTGCAGCCACTTGGTCTAAGCTTCATACCTTTATCACGCATTACAAAGTAGATAAAGCTTCCAGGGACAGGTCTTCCTTTGGTTCCACAGTACTGAAGAACATACTTCCATGAGCCACCCAAGATTGAGGGTGCTAGGGACGCTACCCATCAGTGAGAATAAACGTCGAGATTTAACAACTTCACATAAAGAAGTTATTTACATACCATAACATTCCATGTGAGTTGTTTATCTCGCCTTTATTGTCATGTCCCTCTCTCCTTCTTCCTCCTGGCTGACTGTTGACTTAGAGGCTAGTACTATCCTGGTTATTCAATATTTCTTCTTCCCCTTTGGGAAGTGTTCTTGGTAGAAATAAATAAAAGGGTATATATATATATATATACATATACATATATATATATATATACACACACACACACACACACACACACACACACACACACACACACACACACACACACACACACACACTGTTACTCGCTGCAAACAAGATCTGAGGTAATTCCAGCAGTGCATTGTGGGATTTCGGGCTTGGTTTCGAGCTACTGGCAAGCCTTGAGCTTTGCTATCGGCTCCGAACCCATCAGTGAGAATAAAGGCGAGGTAAACAACTCATGGAACATTATGGTAAATACATAACTTCTTTTTCTAGTGTTAGAATATTTTGCTCATCACAGTCTAAATTTAGCTCCTTTTTTCTCTCTCTCTCTCTCTCTCTCTTCCTCTTCCCATTGGTGACTTTCTGGTATTGGACCTGAAGTTGTCCTTTTCAGTGGGGTTTGGATCCGATATCAGATCCAACTTAGCCACTTTCCAAGACTTAGGATCCAAGTCTTAAGCTCCTCCCTCTACCCATAATGCACCATACCTTCTTCAACTCTCCAGATCTTGTTTGCTGCTCATTGCGTCCAGATGTGGTTCCAGCCTCAAGCTAGTGGTTTTTGTTAGATAACTGAAAATGTTCTAGTGTTAGCCTGATTATTGTTATTGTTATTATTGTTACTACCTTCTTCCCTCTGATTTTACCTCCCTCATAGTTAACGAAGAGTTAGGCACTTGAGGTTTCCCTTTTTTCTTCTGCTTCTTTTTCTTTTCCCTTCCTGGCGCTGGCACTTTCAAAAAAAAAAAAAAAATTTTTTTTCTAGTTAAAGTTACAGTTACAGTTAATTTTATTGGGTATTATGTAATGCTGTATCTGCTTACCCTTGGTGCTTTTCTCCCCGGGCCTCCGCTGAAAATGGACATGCGTCCAGTCAGACTATCCCGGTCAACAAATGTAAAATAAATAAATAAACAAATAAAAATATCATTCATTCATTCATTCATTCATTCATTCATTCATTCATTCATTTATTTATTTATTTATGTGACATTTGCTGACCGGGAAAGTCTGACTGAGCTATTACCCTTTTTCAGCAGAGGCCTGAGGAGAAAAGCTCCACAGTACAACTAAGCAAGAAAATTGCATGATTAAAGTAAAATACATTGCATGGTTAAAGTAAACTACGATAAAATAATTAAGCAAATTTCCATTACAGTACAAGTAAGAAAAAGAAATAGACAGGAAAAGAGACAGTTAATGTAGTAACTATAGAATGAGGTAATAACAAAAAACAGGCAAAGACATATTTGGAGTGTCATCTCTGGACAACAGTACAAGTCAAAGCAGCGTATCTTATATGGTACAGAAGTTATTTTAGCTTTTCTGACTAATTAGCTTTACTGTTATCCACTTTATTGTTTGTTGTTGTTGTGTGTAGTGTGCTATTATGTCAGAGATGCCAAATGGGTTCAAGAGATGCACGTCTTGTGGACACAAGATCCCCAGCTTGGATGCCCACAAGAAGTGTGTCTATTGCATAGGCTCAGACCATTTGGATGTAGAGTGTGTGGTGTGTGTGGTGTTCATTCCTCATGCGTTAACTGACCTCCAAAACAAGCTTATCTTAAAGGGCTTGTTACCTTCGTCTGCCATTTCTGGGGCTTAAACCCCCCTCCTTATTCATGCTGGCTCCAAACGTTCCCTCTCAGCTTCATCTGGAGAATCAGAGCATGCCAAGGAAAAAGGCTAAGGTCTCCCATCACTCAACATCTGATCTGAGCACCTCCAGTATAACTTCGGATCAGAAGATTATTCCAGATCAAACAATGTCGACTTTTAAGGTCTCGAGGCCAGCGTTGGATCTGAAAGTGCTATCGGATCTGTCTTCCTTGGCTCCGAGCACCTCTAAAAACTTGGATCCTATTATTATTTCAGGACCCTCAGTTCCCGGCACCTCCTCCTTGGATCCCAGGGCTTCGGATTTGGTGGAACTGGTATACCCAGTTCTTCCCTCAAAGGTCCTTCAAACCCCTACCAAATCAAGACATGCATCCTCGGCTTCTTCCATGTCTTCCCAAAGCTTCACCAAGGCTGACATGGCCAGAATGATGCAAAAGTTCCATAGGGTACAGATCCAGATGGTGGTATTACCATGTTCATCCCATCTTGGATCCATGAGTGCTATTCCTCCTTCTGTACAGACTCCTTTTCCAATCTGACCCCTGGTTTCAGAATCCCAAGAGCCTGGGTACCTGAGAGAGCCAATGCTGGATCCGAGGAAGCTTCCTTCCTCAGCTCCAACAGTATCCCTGACTAGCACTACTCCATTTTTGTCTGACTAGAGTGGATCCCAGATCCAGGACATCAGTGCCAACTCTAGGGGGTTGACTTCAGCTCTGTCTTTCTCTGATCTGTCACTTCCCATTAGAGCTTCATCCTTCAACTCCTTGGGTCCAGTTCTGTTGGGAGGCCTTGGATCTGTGGGTGGTTCTTCTCTATCTTGCCCTGTGACTTCGGTTCAGAGAGAGAGAGACGGGGCTTCGCCAGGCCCGTTGGCCTTCCTGGTGGCAGAAAGGGCTTTCTGTAGGTTTAGAGAGTTGTCTACTCACACTCAGGATCTACCCCTTTTTTCATCAGATCTGAGGACTTAGCCCGTCTTTCCTGTACTAGATCAGCCTGTTCTGAAAAGTCTCCAGACTCCTTCCCCTCAGGGAGTCCTTCTTCTTCCAATACCTCCCAGGAACACCCCAATCGAGGAGGGCCCTCGAAAGAAAAGGTGTAAAAGGAGGCACATAGACTCCCCTTTGGAGTCCCTCACAGAGGACACTGATCTCGATGATGACGAAGGAGCTCCTTGATCACCACCAGAGGACGTCTGTTTTGAAGACATCCTAGAACTCCTCCGGCAGAAAGGTTGATGGTCTGCCCAACCTCCTTCTTCTGAGGAATTAGTGTCCTGGAGGCTTTCAGGATGGGCCCCTGTACATCCTGACTGATTCCCCGACAGATGACCTTATTGACCTAGTCTCCTACCGGGCCTGGAAGGAACCAGACATGGTCGAGCCCCCAAGTGCCCAGATTGGTTCCTGAGCCTGCCATCAGATCGAACGCACTGGAGTAAAGATGTTCCTGTAGATAGCTTGTCATAGCAGCAGCCACTAAGAAGGAGCTGGCAGAGCAAAGCACCACTGCCCATCTGCCTAAGAAGGAGTCTAGAGAGTTGGACAGACATGGAAAATGCATTTACACCTCAGCCACATTCTCGCAGAGGCCACAGAACTACCTGGAGCACTTCACCTGTCTGCAGAGACATGGTTAAGGAATTATACAACTCACTTGCTGAGACCATGTCGGAGGAGGACCTGAAAAAGGTTTCTCCTGAACTGGCTACCATTTCTTCCCTCACTAATTCCTGAATGAGATTAATTTCACATGCGGCAGAAGGCACCTCAGGAGCAGCCAATACAGGCATAGCCATCAGGAGATATTCTTTGATGCGGCGTTGTGACTTTATGGAACCCTTCAAGGCGTCATTCATTAATGTCCCCTTTGACGGGTCCTCCTTCTTTGCACCTTCTGTGAAAGATACTCTAACTCACAGTGAGCAAGAAGGAAAGACATTGCATGCCGTGTAGATTAAGTTTTATACTTCTCAGAGCACCTTCTCCAGAAATCAAAGAGGAGGTAAAAAGACTTGGTTGAAGATATCTTAAGGCTCTTTTTAAGACCTACACGGGGATACTTCCTCCAGAGGAAGAGGTTTCAATGGCAAACCTCACCCTAGAGGCGGGGGGGGGGGGGTCTGCAGAATCAGGGCTCCAGGGAGCCCTTCCCTGATAGGCCCTTCCAGTGCAACTGAAGCGCTGCCCGACTGTCCATCTGTTGAGACAATCAGGATCATCTGTCCCTGCACATAGATGCTTGGACAAGTATTACATACAATTCCTGGGTGCTAAATGTTATAGCCAGTGGCTATTACATTCTCTTTTCCCTAACTCCTCCAGATCCAAGGAGGAGATTGCCTGACATTCCACCCAGTCAGAGAGCATTTGCACTACAAGAAGTTCAAGAACTTCTGCAAAAAAAGAGTCTCAGCAATTTGAATCATTTTGTCAAGAAGTCAAAGTTCCGAATGGTTACAGTTCAGCCCATCTTGGCACTGTTGCCACAGTGTTTACCAAATGTTTGGCAGTCATAGCTGCTCTCCTGAGGCTAAAGGGATTCCAGGTGTTTCCATATCTTGACGATTGTCTCCTTACTGCACCGAAAAGGCATCTTCTCTTACAATCAAGGGACTGTCTAGTAAGAATCTTCAACCACCTGCACATCATGATAGATCTAGGAAAATCAAACTTGACACCCATGCAAAATGTAGAGTTCATAGGAATGCAACTGAATTCAAGAACACAAATAGACTCCTTGCCCATACACCACATTTTATCTCTAAGACAACACATTCAAGATATACTAGAGCACCCACATCCACCGGCCAAGTTGCTTTTACGGGCTCTAGGGTAAATGGCAGCTGAAGTTGTTCTAGTGCCCTTGGTGAGGTTCTTCATGAGAATTCTCCAGTGGACCATAGCAGTTTAATCGTCCATCCTCTGTCATCTGCTGTCTACTCCCAAAAAACTGTCTCATATCTGCAGAAATCATCTACAGTGGTGGCTAGAATCACAAGACCTTTCTCTAGACAGATTCTTCTCACTTCCCCAGCCATACTGACAGTGACCATGGATGCTTCCCAGTCTGGGGGGAGTTACTTCCTAGGGAAGATGGTCCAAGGCACATGGTCACCTGTAGATGCCAATCTGCCTAACAGTGTGGTAGAGATGAGAACAGTCCTTGTTACGTTGCAAGCCTTCCAGGCCATTCTTCCTCTGGGGATGATTGCGATTCACACAGAGAACATGTCAGTAGTCTAGTACATCAGCAACAAGGAGGAACCTGTTCTTACCTGTTGTGCAGGGAGGCCATGAAAGTTTAGGAATAGGCGTTACCATCAGACCGTTTTCTGATTGCAACACAAATTCTGAGGGTAACCAACAATGTTAAGTTGTCCCATCTTGCCTTCGTTCTTGCTGTTTGGGTTCGGAGCCGATCCTCTGCTCCGACTCGGCCTAATTCTATAGCTCAAGAGCTATTTACTGGCTTGAGGCTAACCCTTATCCCAGAATGCCCAGCGTCAGCTACCCAGATCTGGTTTGCCGCTTCGGCTGCGAGGTTGCTTCGTTACTGGCTCAGGCTTAGTATAGTTTTTTTCTATGATTATAGCTGTTGTTTATCCTTAAAACTTTGTCAAGTTTTTGTCTAGATATAGTAATTTATCCCTTATCGCCTTTCTTGTGTTTGTTTTAGCTTTGTTGGCCGTCACTCCATATCTCGCAGGCCTTCTGTTTCCCCTGAACTCGTTTAAATTAGAGTCCTGCCCCTTAGGACAGCTGTTTAAATTAGAGGCTCTCCTTTCTGTTCCTTAACTGTAAAAAAAAAAAAAACTGTTTGTTTTTTAGTATAGCAGTGTAACATGTCTAAAGAGGCCAAAGTTTCTGGCTTCGAAAAGTGTGACTCATGCTGTCAGAAAATGTCTCTGACAGATGGGCACACTAGCTGTGTTTATTGTTTAGGGGCTGTGCACCTGCAGGACTCCTGCTCTATCTGTCATGCATTTAGACCAAGGGTCCTTTGAGGATTATTGAAACCACAGGATTCCCCGGCTAAAGGTTCTCAGCTAGTGAAATTCTCTAAGTCTGTCAAGCCATCAGCTCCATCTTCGGAACCGACTCCTAGGCTTGAAGAACCAAGTTTGTCGGTGCCGACTAGCATGGACAAGTCATCTCCTCCCTCGGCTCCAACTGCTACCTCAGAGCCGTCTCTGAGCCACAAGCGAGCAAGGTCTCCTTCTTTGGAGCTGATCCGCTCGGTGCCACAGTCACCCTTATTAGGAAGTGAATGCAGTCTTCGCTCTTTATCCCACTCCTCTCGATCCTCCAGGTTATCGGATCAGGATGTGAAGAGAGTAGTCAGCAGGTTGCTTAAATCACAGGACCTTGCGAAATTACTTTCCAGCCCACCTCAGTAGGTTGCGGCTCCATCCGCTTCTATCTCCATTCCTCCTCCGACTACACTTGGTTCGGAGCCAAAGACCATGGATGTGCTGATAGTAGAACTGACCACGCCAATCACCTCCTCTTCAGTTCCGACGTTGGCTTTGATCACCTCGATTGTTCCATCCATCAAGGGATCTGGGCGCTGAAGCTCTCTCGTCAGCTCCGAGGGGGGGGGGGTGGCATCGGTCCCTTCTCCGACCCCACTCTCCCTCTTGGAGCTTTGGAGCAGGTGAGCTCGGCTCCCACATCGGCCTCGGAGACGTCACTCTCAATGCGGAGAAAGACTCTTGTCTCTTCGGAGCCGGAGCTTTCTTTGCCTTGGGATCATGATGCCTTCGAGGTCAGGTGGAGTGTGCTGTCCCCTGAAGCAGCCCTACTATCAGCCTCATTGGCTCCTTCTCTTGTGGTGCCTGTGCCAACTTTTGCTCCTCCTCCTTCCCAGAAGTGTAGGGAACCTATGCCCCAGGACACCCCATTGGGTGACTCCTCTTCTTCCAAGGCCTCCCATGATCACTAAGAGGAGCCTCCTCGGAAGAGGAAGTGCAAGAGGAAGCACCTAGACTCCCCTGAGTCTGTCATCTCTGATACAGACCTGGATGAATCAGAAGGGTCCCCCAGGTCCCCCTCTGAAGATGTTTCCTTTTTGGACATCCTTGAAATGCTTAGCCAGAGGGATGGCTGGTCTTCCCTAGCCCCTACCGAGGAAGAATCTGTATACCTGGAGGCATTCGGTTCCCGACCCTCCACCTCCTGGGTGTCTCCACCTTTCGATCCACTCATGTCTGTAGTGGCTCGAAAGGCTTGGTCAGCTCCGGATTCTGTGGAACCTACTCCGAGGAGACCAAATAAGTTCATAATAGCCCCCCAGGGCAAACAATTTCTCTCTAAAGGTGTGCCAGTTGATGCCATGGTGATAGCAGCAGACACCAAGAAAGAGTTAGCAGAAACTTCTTCGTCTGTCCATCCACCAAACAAAGAGTCTAGGACGATGGACAGATATGAGAAGTGAATGTTTTCCTCAGCGACCTTCTCAATGAGGTCCCTGAATTATCTCTCTCATTTTACACAACTTCAAAGGGATCTCTTAAAAGAGCTTGGAAATACCCTACAAGATCTTACAGCTGAGGGAGCATCAGCCAAAATAGCTTCCCAGTTTGCGGCTCTTAATTCTATAGTCAACTCCTCCATGAGGCTGATTTCCTATGCAGCCGATGGAGCGAGCAGAGCCGCAGGTACAGGAGTGGCTGTCAGGAGACATACTTGGCTGCGGCTGTGTCAATTTGCGGAACCCTTTCGGGCGTCCTTCAAAAATACTCCCTTTGATGACTCCTCGCTTTTTGGGCCTCAGGTGAAAGACACACTTACCAGGCGCGAGCAGGAAGGCAAGACTCTCTCTGCCATGGGAGCCCATTTTTCCACTCCTAACAGACCTTATCCCAAAGGTCAGAAGGGTGGAAAGATGTAGTTTCGGATGTCCCAGGGACCCTTGCTCGACACACGTGGTGATTTTTCCCCCAAGGGCAGAGGGGGAAACAACAATGGCAGACGCCACCCTCATGGCAGAGGGGGACCACAAAATCAGGGTGACAGAGAAACTTTCTCTGCCAAACCTTTCCAGCATCCCTGACGAGTTGCACGACTGCTCACCTCTGGAGGCAGTCGGGGGAAGACTTTCCCTGTACCTGAAAGCCTGGCAAAATATAACAAGAGACAGATGGGTACTATCTATCATATCTCGAGGTTACAAAATCCCCTTTCATCAACCCCCTCTACAGTCAAAAAAGTCCATCCCAGATGTCCCACCCAATCTAAGGGATCAAGCAGTTATTCAAGTTTGAAAAGTGCTAGAAAATATAAGGGCCATTCAGGAAGTCCCCGCAGACCAACTAGGATCCAGAACTTACTCAAGAGTCTTTTTAGTACCAAAAAAGACAGGGGACTAGAGACCAATATTGGATCTTAGCAAATTGAACAAATCTGTACAAAAAGAAAAGTTCCGGATGGTAACACTGCAGTCCATTCTCCCCTTTCTTGGTCAGGACAACTGGATGTGCTCCATAGATCTTCAGGATCCGTACTACCATATCAAAATGGATTGATGCTCCAGGAGATTTCTTTGCTTCTGGGTAGGGACCAGTCATTATCAGTTCAGAGCTCTGCCCTTTGGTATCACCACAGCCCCCAGGGTGTTCACCAAATGTATGGCAGTAGTCACGGCTCACCTGAGACGTCAAGGATTCCAGGTGTTTCCCTATCTAGATGACTAGCTCTTAACTGCTACCACCAGGCATCAACTCTTAGAGGCACGGGATTATACAATATCAGCCTGCACCCAACTAGGCATTACAGTAAATTTTGAAAAATCTGCCTTGTTGCCCTGTCAGTCTGTTACATATATAGTAGCAGAATTAAACACAAAACAGATGTTTACAAGGTTACCTCAGGAAAGAGTTTTCTCTATTCACCAACAAGTTTCATTTCTAATGCAGAGCAGAAAGATCCAAGTCAGACATGTCCTGCAAGTTCTAGGCTCCATGGCAGCTGCCATTCTTCTTGTACCATTAGCGCATTACCACATGAGAGTCCTTCAGTGGCTTCTCTTCACACAGTGGTCCTTCTAGGAACTACCCATGTCTCACATGATCCTGATTACAGAAACATGCAAAAGACACCTCTCTTGTTGGGTGGTCTCCTCACTGGTGATTCAGGGCAGACCTTTCATTCAACCTCCTCTGGTAGCCACAGTGACCACGGACGCCTCCCTGATAGGGTGGGGGGGCATTATTTAGGCAGGACAGTCCAAGGCATGTGGCAACCTCACGAGTACCATCTGCATATCAATGTCCTAGAGATGAGAGTGGTGCTGCTAGCGTTGCAAGCTCTTCAAGACTCTCTTCCTTCCAGGACTATTGCGATCCAAACAGACAACATGTCAGTTGTGTGGTACATCAACAAGCAGGGCGGGACCAGGTCCTGTTCCTTGTGTTGAGAAGCCCTCAGGCTATGGCAATGAGCGATTTCCTCCCAGCGTTTTCTGACAGCAATGCACATCCCTGGGAAATCCAACGTAATAGCGGGCAGGCTCAGCAGGGCTATCCTCATGCCTCACGAGTGGTCTCTGAATCAGCAGGTTGCGGACCTTATCTTCCGCAAATGGGGCTAGCCTTGTTGCGATCTATTTACCACCCCCTTCAAGAACAAATGCAGCAGCTACTTCTCCCCGCTTCCTCCTCCAGGTCAAATTCCCAGGGACGCTCTAGTCCACAATTGGACTCAGGGACTCCTTTATGCATTTCCCCCTTTTCCCCTAATTCCAAGACTCATACAGAAAGCAAAATCGTTGTATTGCAAAATGATCCTCATTGCCCCCTGTTGGCCTTGACAGATATGGTTTCCGTTCCTGCACCTTCACCTTCTAGACCAGCCTTGGATTCTGGACCCAGTGCCAGATCTGTTGATTCATCAGTCAGGCGGGTTACACCAATCCCTTCAGACTCTCAAGCTCACTGCTTGGTTTCTCCACTTCCTATCTTAACCAGGCTTCCAAGTATCTCCCCAGCAGTTCACAATATTATTGTATCCTCCCATAAGTCAACTATGAGAAAGACTTATGCTAGCAAATGGAAAAGATTTTCTTACTGGGCAGAATCTAGAAACTTAGACCCCCTTTTCAGCCCCAGTCCATCAAATTCTAGAATTTCTAGCAGAGCTTTTTCAGTCGGGTGCGGCTGCTGCTACTGTCAGGGTACAGCTGGCAGCCATATCTAATTTTCATATTGGAATTCTTAATTATAGCATAATGTCTCATAAGCTCTGTATAGCCTTCATGAGAGGAACATCTCTTCTTAGACCCCCAGTGAGGGATCCACCTCCTTGCTGGGATCTCAATTTAGTTTTGACTTCTTTGATTCTGCTTCCATTTGTACCAGCAGCTTCATGTCCCTTAAAATTTCTTTCTTGAAAAACACTTTTTCTGGTTGCTATTACCTCAGCTAGACTTGTTTCAGAACTCCAAGCACTCTGTGCTCATCCTCCATATATGGTGTTTCACAAAGATATAGTTTCTCTGAGAACCAACCCTTCCTTCATACCAAAAGTCTGTTCAGAAAACAATATAAATCAATCCATCGATGTCTCTGTCTTCTTTCCCAATTATTAGCAGACAAGGCACAAAAACTGATAAAACACAAAAGACCAAACGACTATAGAGTCTGCACACGAATTTAATATGGAACCAGAGATAAAGAAATTTAAGCGCTTTTCGTTTGCTCACTAGCAGACTTCTTCAGAAGTATGCATACAACCAATTAAGCATTCCTAAATAGGTTGACAATTTTAAAAGTGCGGGAAACTGCAATGTTAATTGATAATTAAACCAACAACAACATTCTCGTGAACTTCCAATATTAATACATATAAACCTTATAAATATACATAAATGTATTAAAAATACACATAAATATATTTAAGAACATTTACATCCTAAAATTATGCATTAAAAATGCCTTACTAATTTTTTTAAAAAATAATACCATATTGGGCAATGATGTAATAAAAAGAACTACCAGGAAGTTTTATCTTTGTAAACTTTTAAGCTTTAAAATACTCATAATAGAACATGATTCATTTAGACCTGGAAAATTAAATGCATTTAATTTCAACTGCCATAATAATTCCAACTCTTCCAATTTAAAGGAAGACTGCCCACACCTAATGTCATGTGTAAAATGATCAATGACTAGGAACTTAAATTGGTGTAGTACCTATTTAGGAATGCTTAAACTGGTTGTATGCTTACTTCTGAAGAAGTTTGCTAGTGAGCAAATGAAAAGCGCTGAAAATTTTTTATCTCTGGTTCCATATTAAATTTGTGTGCAGACTCTATAGTCATTTGGTCTTTTGTGTTGTATTCTTTCCCAATTATAGCAACAAGGCAGAATACGGTTTTCAGCAACTGGATGTGCACAGACAATTACGTTTTTACCTCCATAGGACCAAAGAGCTAAGAAAGTCAGACCAATTATTTCTCTCCTATGCTCACAACAAATAAGGCCTTACAGTTTCTAAGGTGACCTTATCCAAATGGTTATCTGACACCATTGCCTTTATTTATCAGTTAAGGCATAAACATCTACCAACAAAACCGAAAGGTCATTCTACTAGAGCATTAGCCACGTCTGTAGCCTTTCAGTCCAAATTGCCCATAGACTCAGTGCAAACCCTCATGCCTTTATCTCTCATTACAGAGTGGATGTGGTCTCCCAGAGCGGGGCTTTCTTTGGTTCCACTGTTCTGAAGAGTCTGTTTCAATGAGCCACCCGGGGTCTTTAGATGCTAGGGACGCTGTCCCAAACAGCAAGAATGAAGGCGAGATGAGACAACTTAACATAAAGAAATTATGTACCTACCATAACGTTCCATGTTAGCTGTCCTTCATCACGCCTTACTTCTTGCATTGGGGGGATGCAAGGGGGGCTCTTTCCTGGAGGATTGAGAGGAGTTCACTATGGTTTCACTGGCTGATTTCCTTTTTTTTGGTTCACATGCCAGGTAATGTTATGACAGTTTACTCTGATCTGTTATTTTGGTAAATCAGTTTTAGGTTACTGGTTACTTTATATGTCTAGTGTGCACTATCACAAATGAGATCTGGGTAGCTGACGCTGGGCATTCTGGGATAAGGGTTAGCCTCGAGCCAGTAAATAGCTGTCGAGCTATAGAAGTAGGCCGAGTCAGAGCCGATCCAAACAGCAAGAAGGAAGGTGAGATGAAGGACAACTAACATGGAACGTTTTGGTAGGTACATAACTTCTTTTTCTAGCGACAGACATAGCAGGTCAATATTGACTCCTCATGAGTGGTCCCTCAAACAGTCAGTAGTGAGCAAGATATTCAGCCATTGGGGCCAACCTTGTTGCCATCTCTTTGCCTCTCCCCTGAACTTCAAGCGCAGCAGGTATTTTGCTCTGATCCTGTCAGTGGGGGAGTCACAAAGGGATGCCGTAGTCCACAATTGTCCCCTAGGTCTACATTATGGTTTATCCCCATTACCATTGATCCCAATAGTTCTACAGAAGGCCAACAGGTTGATGAGTTTTTTAATCCTCATTGCCTTTTTCTGGCTTCGCCAGGTGTGGTTCCTCTTTCTTTGGTCTCACCTCAAGTTTCCGCCTTGGATTCTGGATCCCATATAGGATCTCATATCTCACCTGTTAGAAACACAGATTCTCAATCTCCACGCCCTCAAGCTGACTGCACAATTTCTCCAATTCCATTAATTGTAAGAAAGTTCAGGCTTACTCCCTCCATATGTGACATTATCCTAGCCTCTCAGAGAGCTTCCACCAAAAAGGCCTACAGCAGTAAGTGGAAGACGTTCTCTCTTTGGGTATCTGAGGAAAATATTGATCATTTTACAGCACCCACAGTGTCTATTCTCCTTTTTCTTAGTACTCTTTTTTTCAAGAAGGAGCTAGTTTTCCATCATTAAACTCCAGCTGGCTGTCATATCCAGTTTTTATGCAAGGGAGAGAAATGTATCCCTTTTTTCTTCTAAACTATGTAAGATTTTCATGAAGGGAGTGTTTAATCTTAGATCTCCATTTAAAAATCCTTTTCCCCCTTGGAATCTCACAATGGTACTGCAAAGTCCCACCCAGAAGCCCTTTGAACCTGGCAAGTTCTTGTAACACAAAATTTCTTTCTTGTAAAGCAATCTTCTTAGTAGTTACTCCGCTAAAAGAATATTGGAGCTTCAAGCCTTGTCAGCCAAACCTCCTTACATTATTTTTCACAAAGATAGAGTTTCCTTAAGAACAAATCCTTCTTTTATACCTAAGGTGGCCATGGAGTCCAGCCTTAACCAATCAGTTCAGTTGTCATTTTTTTCACCAACTTTTCAAATAAAGGTGAATACCTTATCTCCTGGATGTTCACAGACAATTACATTTCTACCTACACAGAGCAAAGAGACATAGGAAATCTGATTAGCTGTTTGTCTCCTTCTCAGCAAGCCAGTCAGGACAGGCAGTTTCAAAAATCACTTTAATAAAATGAATAACAGACTGCATTTAATTAATTTACTCTGAGAGAGGTATACACTTGCCCTGACCTCCCAGGGCTTATTCCACTTATTACACTAGGGCTACTTCATCTGTCTTCTGTTTCCGAGCTTCTGTTGAGTTTATGCTGCAGCCACTTGGTCTAAGATTCATATCTTTGTTACACATTATAAGCTGGATATTGTTTCCAAGAGCAGGGTATCCATTGGCTCGACTGCACTGCGGCACAACCTTCCTTAAGGGCCAGCCAGGAATCATGTAGCTGGGGACTCTGACCCATAAGTGAGGAGGAATGAAAAGGCCAACGTTAGAGTGAAAGGTTATGTACTTACCATAACTAGGTATCTGTGTTGTCTATTATCATTCCTTCTCACGTCCCTCCCATCCATCCACCAGCCTAGTGCCTTTGTGAAGTGCTTGGAAGAATTCAGAACCCATGGGTTCCAGGTTTGAGCCACAGATACTTCTTTTTCTATAGTTGTGGTAACCACTTTTAGTTATAGGGCAGCAAACTCAATATGGGGAGTTGAGGAAGGTATGGTGCATTGTGGGTAGAGGGAGGAACTCAAGACTCTGATCCTAAGTCTTGGAAAGCGGCCGAGTTGGATCCAATATTAGATCCAAGACCTATTAGTCAGGAGGAATGAAAATGAACAACACAGATACCTAATTATGGTGAGTACATCATTTTTCACTATTGCTGCATAAAAAAATCCTTTCTTAGAGAGAGTATTTTATAATCTTTTCTATCTTTTATTTATATATGGGGTTTTGGTAGTTGTTGGATAGTCATACTGCTACCTCTTTCATAGCTGCTAGCATTTTTTGGAGTTGTGTTTCTGTGTGTGTTTTCTTTCTAGTTATCAGTCATGAATGAATTTAAGGGAAGGAGTTTTAAAAAGTGCTCTAAGTGCGGGCTCAAAATCCCCCCAAGACACTCATAATCTGCATGTTGTGTGCTTGGGGGTGGCTCATTTTTCAGTTGATTGTGAGATTTTGCTGGCTTTGGTCTAAGAGCTTTGGCAGATAGGAAAAGCAAGTTGACACTTACAGGGTAATTGCTGCCGAATCATGACTCTGCAAAGTCTGCAAAGCTCACCAACAAAGTCTCCAAACATAAACATTTAGAGTTGAGAAAGAGGCTCTCGGATGGCTCAAAACCCTCCTTGGTTCTGAAAGCACAGAGACTGGATGTTCCTATGGCTTTGACTCCCACGTATACTCCTCCAAATCTGTAGCATATGGATAGTAGTGTTGTGCAGGATATTTCACCCAAGAGATCAGGTTTCATCTGAAAAAGAATTACACTGGATCCCTTCTTAATCTTCTACTAAATCTTCACTGAGATCCTTTAGGTTCTACAAGAACACATCGGAGGCATACCTGGCTCATCTAATGAGATTCTTTCTTAAGACACAGATTTAAGTGAGATTCATACCTTCTCCTTTGGCTCTAAAGGCTTTTGGTTTAGGTCGTATGCACCCCTTATTAGCTTCCTCCTCACTGCATTTCATGGCCATTGAAATTTTGGAGCCAATCCTCAGTCCAGGACGTGTCCCTCTTGGAGCCAACACTGCTGCTGTGTTGACTCTAAAGATATTGGGCCCAGCTTACTAGACATGATGTATTTGGGGCTGAGGCAGTCATATGATTGGGGACTTGAGCACATGGATTTGGTTCTGTCTTCAGAGCTGTCATAAATGATTCCACCAGTGGTGTTGAAGACGTTGGCTTTCGAACCTTCAATCCCGATTCCCTCCTCTTGGCCATCCACTTTCTCCACTTTTAGGATTATGTCCATGGCTCCTATCATTTCTGTTTGGGGGAATGGGTCTGTTCGCCCTTAGAGAGCATCTTGTGATCTGGATTGAGGTCGGATTGGCCTTTCAAGTTTTGGGAAGAATAATTGCCTCTTCACAGAGAGCAGAGAAGCAGCCCTCCTTGTGATTGTCTCCACCCTAAAATGATCACTCCCTCTCACCCTCTCTCCAATGGACATGGTTGAGTTACAGTTGACCTGTGGGCCTCAGATCTATTGCTCCATAACAGCCTGTGTCCTCTGATGAGTAGGGTCATACTTCCCTGTCATATTAAGAAAGCACATGGATTCCCCACTGGATTCTCTCACATCTGATACCAACTCAGGTGACAGAGAGGGATTCTCCCATTCCCCATCTGAAGATACCAGATTTGATGAGATCTTAAAACTTGTATGGCGGAGAGGAACATGGCCCACTGACTCCCTCCCTTCAGGATTATGAGCTTCTTTTTGAGGCTTATGACACAACCCCATCTACTTAATGGGTGGTCCCTCTGGTAGATAAGTTAATTGATCTGGTTGTGAGAAAATCATGGCAGGAGCCAGATGCATGCAAGGTGGTACCATGAAATCCAGATGAGATTCTTAGGCCTCCATTGGACAAGCAGCACTGGGTAAGGTCCCCTTTGGTGAATTCCACTGTCATGGTGACAGCATCTAAGACAAAGTTGACTGATGATTCAGATTCTATACATCCTCCTTACAAAACATCCTGGGTGAAGGACAAGTTGGGGAAGCGGGTGTATACTTTGGACAGTTTTGCCTTAAGGGCCCTGGGCTATGCCACTCATATGAACTACTTCCAGAGAGGTTTGGCTCACCAAACCCTAACTACTGTGAAAGTGCTTCTGACATTGGAGTCCAGGATCATTTGGAAGTAGCTTTGGTAACCATGTCCAACATTAAAATCTTCTATACACCTCAAGCATAATGCATTAGATGGAGTGGTGATGGTAGCCGGAGTTGGCATGGTCAAGATGTACAGGTCCTATGCCCCTGCTATTGCTCTTTGCCTGGAGCACTTCTCAGTTCCACTGGTTTCAGAGCCAATCCTCAATCAGGGACCTATCCCCTTGGAGTCAACCCTGACTCTTGTGTTGACTCTAAGGATACTGGATTCAACTGCTCAGGTGTAGCTGCACTTCTGAAACTTTTCAGATCACTTCAAAGCATCCTTCACCATTTGCCTCCTTTGCAAATCTTCATAATTTGATCCATCAGTGAAAAAAAAATGCTAAACTGTGAGCAAGATGGCAGGATGCTGTTTGCTATTGGGGTGAAGTCTGAGGTACTTCAATGAACTTACAGTAAGAACTTAAAGGGACCTTCTTCACTCTGGTTCAGTAAATCTAGGCATCAGCAGTTTAAAATATCTTCTGCCACTTGCATTTGAGACAGAAAAGGCTGCTTTAATGGAAGGAGGCCCAAAGGGAAAGGAAGACTGCAATACTAAAGGATCAGGCTTTTATTCAAGATTTTTTTTTGTTTCCAAAGAAAAATCAGGATTTCAGGCCTAGTCTGGACTTCAGCCATCTAACAACTATGTGCAGAAAGCCCACTTCGTAACGTCATTACACATTCAAACGTTTAGGTTAACGAATACCTAAACGTCGACCCGGTAATTTCGAAAAATGAAAACAGTGAATGGCCGATTTAATGTAGAGAATGTATTCCCTCAGCCGCAAAAACAATAAAAAAATTTTAAACCAAGATGACCAAAATGAAGTGGGGGGGGGCTATGCCCCCACACCCCCCCTAACTAAATATGCCAACTCCGAGATCACTCTACAGTGGGAAAAGGGACAACATCTGCATAACGGCCAAGGGAATTCTTTCCCTGCATTGAATCAGCCGTTCACGTTTTTTTTGCTTTCATTATTACCAGTTTGACGTTTAGGTATTCGCTAACCTAAACATTTGATCAGGTAATAGGAACCCCACTTCGTAATGGTCATGGTATATCAGTATTGTCCTGTCTCAGATCAACCAAATGGATGTGCTTGCTGGACCTTCAAGATGCTTACCTTCACATCCAGATTATGAAAGAGTAATGGAAGTCCCTTTGTTTTTGTCTGGGGTCCATCCATTGCCAATTTGGAATCTTGCCGTTTGGACTCACCACAGCCCCTAAAAGTTTACCAAATGCATGGAACTTGTAGTGGCTCATCTGTTTCTCCAGGGATACAGGGTTTCCCCCTACTATCATTGGGGAACAGGTCCTTAATGCTCTCTCTAAGACCAAAAACACTGAATTAATTGGCCCAGACAGTATCCCAGGATGTTTTCTAAACAACATAAAACATGACCTATCAGGGCCTCTGGAATTACTATTTAACTTTTCCCTCCAAACAGGCTTCATGCCTCATGAATGCAGAAAGGCAACAGTCATCTTTCTGCACAAAGGTGGGCCATCTACAGACCCCAGAAACTACAGACATATAAGTCTCACTAGTGTTATATGTAAAGCCATGGAAAGAATTATCATGGAGATGATCAACAGAGATATAGTAAACCTCCAGACACTGGACCCAACCCAGTTTGGTTTCGTCAAGGGCAGATCATGCCTACTCAACCTGGTGGACTTCTTTGAGAAGGTCACCAAAGCAATGGAGGAGGGCAGAATCATTCAAGCTGCCTACCTTGACCTGGCCAAGGCATTTGACACAATACCCCACTCGGGCATTGTTGACAAACTCAAGAGGTCAGGCATAAGCCCGTATGTTACCTGGTGGATAGCCAGCTGGCTCACAGACAAGACCCAGGAAGCTAGAAATGGGGAGTCCACCTCTACAGAGAGGCCAGTCACAAGTGGAATCCCTCAGGGATCAGTCCTTGGACCTCTCCTTTTTGGCATTTACTTCTCAGAAGTCAAGGCCAATGTCAGTGGTCTCTGGCTGACTAAATTTGCAGAGGATTGCAAATTAGAAGCTGTCACTGAATCTCACACTGACACAAATGTTCTCCAAGAGGGCTGACACAGACAAACAACTGGTGTCAGAGCCATGGACTAAAACTAAATGCCAAGAAATGTATAATAGTATCCTTTGGGAAGTCATCCATCCCTGGCTACTCTCAATCTGAAGTAGTTACTTCATTTGCTCTGCAACCTGTGGGTATCGGATCCGATCTCGGATCCGAGCCGGCAGCTTTCCAAGCTACAAGATCAGAGCTCCCTGCTCCTCCCCCCTACCCACAATCCCCTGCTATGTGCTACATTACCTCAGATCGTTTTTTGCCGCGGCTGAAGCAGCTACTTTTGAAGAGCTCCTTGGCTTTTTGGTGAGATTGAACCTTTTTCTTCTTTTGTAAAAAAAAAAAAAAAAAAATCTTTTCTTGTGTGAGAGTGTTTAGTTTTTTTTTCTGGGTTAAAAACAGAAAAAAGTGCGGGTGCAAGTCCAAGCCACACCACAAATCCACAAATGAATAATAAACGCTGATGTTTAACGCTAATTTATTTTCAGTAAAAATGTGTTTTCGCCGCTGAAAAAGCTGAACTGAAGCATTTAGAAGCTCAAACTTGTCACAAAAGTTGCCAAAATTCCATCAAAAAAAGTATTTACGCCAGAACAGGAAATGACGAGAATTTATGCATTTCCTGTCTATACTTAAATGGTTTGGCGGTTGATACTTTGTATTTGTTCTGAGGAAGCTTCTGGCTTTTTCAGCGGCGAAAACACATTTTTACTGAAAATAAATTAGCGTTAAACATCAGCGTTTATTATTCATTTGTGGATTTGTGGTGTGGCTTGGACTTGCACCCGCACTTTTTTCTGTTTTTTCACTTGTTTGGTTACCAGTACTTTGTTCGTTTTTTTCTGGGTTAGTTAGCGAAAGTGTAGTTAGTTAGGTACCTTTGTCCCCCCTTTCTAACTAGTTTTTTCTGTTAGTTCCCGCCTTTCACCCTCCCCCCTCTTAGTGTTTGGGTGTGTTTTTTGGTGTGAGTGGTGTTATGGCTGAAGGGCCTAAGGCGGTGTTCTCAAAGTGTACTGAGTGTGGCCATAAGCTTTCGCCGGCGGATGGCCACACTCAGTGCGTTTTATGCTTGGGGGGCGGCCCATTTGTCATTGGCCTGCACAATCTGCGCGGCCTTTAATCCCCGAGCTATTAGGGACAGGAAGAACAAGCTGATCCTGGTGGGCTTGTTGCCTCAGGAATCAGCTTCTTCTTCCTCCCCCTCTCAGGCACAGGCTGTCTCCACAGCCCTCATGCCTTCTGGGCCCCCGACTCAACCTGGGACTCAACCTCCCTCTTTGGGTTTGAGTTCGGGGGATTCAGGTACCTCCACTACGGTGGAGAAAAGGCACAAAGACAAGGGACATAAGTCCCACAAAAGGCGGGCTGAGACTCAACCCTCAGCCCCGCCGTCTAAGCTGACTAGGCCTCCCTCGAGGGGCTATGGATCCTCCCCCTCTCGGCTCCGTTCACCTCGTTTTTCTCCGGAGCTGGAGGAGGAGGATCGGTCTCCCTCGAGGTCGTCGAGGCGACCCTCCCGGCCCGCCTCGACGACTTCTTCAAGATCAACAAGAAGCCTCACTGAAGCAGATATGGATCGGATGATGCGCCGATTCATCCAGACCTAAATGCAGATGGGGGTGCTCTTGCCTCCCCCCCCCTTTGGGGGAGAGCGCGGCCCCCATATTAGCTCCGATTACTCCTTCTCCGACCCGTTTACGGGTCTCGGAGTTATCAGATCCAGGCCCTTTCGGTACCGGGGATTCGTCGGCGCCGATAGCTCCAGTCACTTCGACGCCGACTGTGCCTTCGAGTCTGTCAGATCCGAGCTCTCGGGTCCGAGGGCTGAGCATCGGATCTGGGGGAGTTGGTGTGTCTTTGGCTCCGTTGGGTTCGGAGCACACCTCTCTTTCAGCTCCGGCTGCATCGGCTCCAACCCCGATCCCTACCTCGGAGCCGAGGAGATTGCTCTCGGAGCCTGGCGAGAGTAGCTCTCCTTCGGCTTTTGAGGTTGTGGAGAGGGTACTGTCGAGGACCTCCAGATCCCCGGTTCGGGCGTCGGATCCTCCCGTACCCCCGCTGCATGTGGGTCTATCCTCCATCATCCGACCATCGGGACAGCCTGCTCAAGCCCTCCAGTTGGTTCCCTTAGAGGAACAGGACCCCGTTGACGAGCCCTCTTCGGACAGTCCCACTGAGGAGGTCCCTCGAAAACGTCGGTGCAAGAGGAGGCACCTGGACTCCCCCGAGTCCGTCACAACCGACATGGATTTAGATGTAGGGGAAGGTTCCCCAAGGTCACCCCCCGAGGATGTCTCCTTCGGAGACATCATGGAAATGTTGCGTATTAGAGGGGGGTGGTCTGCCCAAAAACCTTCCGCAGATGAATCCGTGTTCCTGGATGCATTTGAGGCAGGCCCTTCTACCTCCTGGGTGTCCCCCCCGGCTGACCCCCTGGTAGACCTCATTACTACCAGGGCGTGGAAGGAGCCCAGCACCGTGGAGCCTATCCCGAAGCGACCCAACAAGATCCTTAGCCCCCAGTGGATAGATTGTCTTGGGCCAAGGGAACCCCAGTGGATGCCATGCTGGTGGCGGCTGCCACCAAGGGAGAACTCGCACAGGAGAGTTCTTCGGTTCACCCGCCAGATAAGGAATCTCGAGCACTGGACCGCATTGGGAAGCTTAGGCATCTCTGTAAGGGCGCTTAACTACATGGCACATACCATTAGGCTGCAACGAGACTTAATTAAGGAATACGCTGCAGCCACCCCGGAGTCCATGTCGGTCGAGGACAAAAAAAGTTTTCTCGACTCGTATGGCCACTCTAAAATCCATCTCTAACACGTCCATGCATCTACTCTCCCATGCCACGGAGGGAGCCGCTAGGGCCAGCGGGGTCGTCTTGCACGCCACTCCTGGCTCCGTCTTTGCGATTTCGCGGATCCCTTCAAGGCGCCTTCGAATGCACCCTTTGACGGATCTTCGCCTTCGGGCAAGACCGTTCGCAGACGCTGGTCCAAAGCGAGAAGGATGGGAAGACGCTGTCTGCCATCGGGGTCCGCTTCTCTAATCCCCAACGATCCTTTTCTAGGAATCAGAGGGGACAAAAGAAGCTGTGGTTCCGTAAGTCCCAGCAATCCCATCCGGCTTCGGACCCCCCGTCCTCTAGAGGCAGAGGAGGACAAGGAGGACACTGGCCCAGAGGCAGAGGGGGACCGCGTAACTTCGGGTCCAGGGAACCCTTCCCGGATAGACCCGCGCAGCAGCCCTGAGGGCTTACCCGGCTGTCCCTCTCTGGAGGCAGTTGGGGGGCGGTTGTCGGAGCACCTGTCAAACTGGGAGTCCATTACGACAGATCGATGGGTGCTCCGCATCATATCCAGAGGTTATACCATCCCCTTCATAAATCACCCTCCCTCGACCAGACACCTCCCCGATGTTCCACCCGATCGAAGGGGGGCAGCAGCTTCAGAAATCCTGAAGTTGCTAGAAAAAAGAGCCATCCAGCCCGTCCCCCCAGACCAGTCCTGATCAGGTTATTACTCCAGGTTCTTTTTAGTGCCAAAAAAGACAGGGGACCTCAGACCCATTCTAGACCTCTCCGCTTTGAACCTGTTCATTCCCAAAGAACCCCTTCTGCGGCAGAACGACTGGATGTGCTCGATAGACCTCAAGGATGCGTACTACCACATCTTGATGGACAGACGATCCAGAAGGTTTCTCAGCTTCCGGCTGGGAGCCAGTCATTACCAGTTCAGGGTTCTCCCGTTCGGCCTCACCTCAGCCCCCAGGGTGTTCACCAAGGTCATGGCAGTGGTTGCAGCCCACCTGAGACTTCAGGGCATTCAGGTCTTCCAGTATCTAGACGACTGGCTCCTTACCGCCACCAACAGGCATCAGCTCTGCCTGGCAAGAGATTATGCTCTGACCCTTGCCCAGAACTTAGGCATCTCTGTAAACCTCCAGAAATCCTCTCTTTGCCCCGTACAGGTCCTGGAGTTCATAGGGGCCAAGTTAAATACCCGCATTTCTCGAGCAATGCTAACTGCGGACAGGATAAACAGCTTGTCGTGTCAGGTGCTAATTCTTCTTCAAAGCCCGCCCGGCGAATTAGTTCTGAGGGCACTAGGATCTATGGCAGCAGCGATCAGTCTCGCCCTTCACGCGCGTCTGCGAATGAAGATTCTGCAGTGGACCCTTCAAGTTCAGTGGTCCCTGCTACTCCATCCATTGAATACTCCGATTCCCCTAAGCAGAGTTTGCAGGCACTCCCTTCTTTGGTGACTCCATGCCCCAGAGCTGAAGGAAGGGAGGCCTTTTGTTGTCCCTCCCCCCCCAAGCCACGCTAACCACGGACGCTTCTCGCCTCAGGTGGGGGGGGGGCATTGTTCGGGCAGAACCGTCCAAGGCATGTGGACTCCCCTGGAGACCGCTTTGCATATCAGTGTCCTAGAGATGAGGGCGGTGCTTCTAGCGTTGCAAGCTCTCCACAACCTTCTACCTCTGGGGACTATTGCAATCCAGACAGACAACATGTCAGTGGTCTGGTACATAAACAAGCAAGGAGGAACCAGGTCCTACCCACTTTGCTGGGAGGCTATGAGAGTGTGGGAATGGGCGATATCCATCAACCACTTTCTGGTAGCAACGCACATTCCGGGTCGGTCCAACATTTTGGCAGACAAACTGAGCAGAGTCATTCTCACTCCGTACGAGTGGTCTCTCAATCCATCAGTTGCGAAGCAGATCTTCCGCAAATGGGGTTGGCCTTGCTGCGATCTTTTTGCTTCTCCCTTAAACACAAAATGCAGCGAGTACTTCGCAATACTTCCCAAGGAGAATCCCAGAGACGCTCTAGTCCATGCTTGGCCGTCCGGTCTACTATATGCCTATCCACCCCTTCCGCTCATGACCAAGTTCATGCAGAAAGCCGGTCGGTTGGGGAGCAGAGTTATCCTCATAGCCCCATTCTGGCCTCGCCAGATCTGGTTCCCGTACCTGTGGTCTCACAGTGTATCTCCGCCATGGATACTGGATCCCATTGCAGACCTGATTTCACATCCGGCGGGATTACAAACCCCGAACCTGGTGAACCTCAAGCTTGCGGCTTGGTTGCTCCAGTTCCACTGATGGTTAGGACTCCCGGTATCTCATCTCCTGTTAAGGCCATTCTAGTCGCAGCACATAAGCCGACTACTAGGAAGATTTACTACAGCAAATGGAAACGCTTCTCTGTCTGGGCCAAAGATAGAGGCCTGGATCCATTTACAGTTCCTATTCCTACTATTCTAGACTTCCTGTCTCTGATATTCAGACAAGGAGCAAGTGCCTCAACAGTTAAGGTGCAATTGACAGCCATCTCCCATTTCCATGTGGGAGACGGACTAGGATCTTTGGCTTCTACAAAATTATGTAAAACCTTCTTACGGGGCGCTTTCCTCTTGAAGCCTCCGGTGAAAGTGGTGGTGCCTCCATGGGATTTGGCCTTAGTCTTACAAGCCTTGACAGGCCCACCCTTTGAACCCGCGGCTTCGGTTCCATTAAGGTTTTTGTCCTGGAAAACAGCCTTTTTGGTGGCCATTACTTCAGCCAAAAGGGTATCAGAACTTCAAGCCTTATGTATGAAGCATCCTTATCTCATTTTTCATAAGGATAGAGTGTTCCTCAGGACTAGTCCGTCGTTCTTACCTAAGGTGGCTTCGGAGTCAAATATCAATCAATCAATAAACTTACCCGTGTTCTTCCCAAACTTTCAGAATAAAAGAGAATACACATTGCATAAATTGGATGTGCACAGAGAACTGCATTTCTACCTGCACAGGACTAAGGATGTTCGCAAATCGGACCAGTTGTTCATGTCATTTGCTAAATCAGCCATGGGTAAGGCCATTTCCAAAGTGACTGTAGCAAATTGGATTTGTCAATGCATAGTCCACGGGTACTTATCTGCAGGCAAACCGGTTCCTACGGGAATTCGCGCTCACTGTACGAGGGCTGTGGTCACCTCTGCAGCCTTCTGGTCTAGGATCCCCTTGGATGACATATGCTCTGCAGCTACCTGGTCCTCTTCACATACGTTTATTTCTCATTATAAGTTGGATATGGTATCGAGAGGTAGGGCTTCCTTTGGCTCTGCGGTGCTTCGGAATATCCTTCCATAGGCCGCCCAGGGTTTCTCCCTAGGTAGCTGGGGACTCTGTCCCACAGGTTGCAGAGCAAATGAAGTAACTACTTTAGATAAAGAAGTTATGTACTCACCATAACGTTCCATCTGAGTAGGTACTTCATTTGCCTGCAACCGACCCCAACTGCCATCCCCCGAACCTTTCGGGATTCCTGATCACCAAAGAGATCTTGTTCTGCCTTAGGACAGTTTATCTGGTGTTGCTTCCTCTATTGAAGGTAGGAGTTGTGTAAGAGGCAAAAAAATTCGATCTGAGGTAATGTAGCACATAGCAGGGGATTATGGGTAGGGGGGAGGAGCTAGGAGCTCGGATCTTGTAGCTTGGAAAGCTGCCGGCTCGGATCCGAGATTGGATCCGATGCCCACAGGTTGCAGACAAATGAAGTACCTACTCAGATGGAACGTTATGGTGAGTACATAACTTCTTTTATTGACAACACACCCCTTAGAGATGACCCAGTAGCCAGGGACTTAGGGACACACATAGATAGTAATCTAGCCTTTGATCATCACGTGTCTACAGTGGTGAGGAAATCATTCTATGTTGCGCAACTTATAAACAAAGGTATGGCATCTAAGCCCAAGGAAGTCATTGTTCCACTGTATTTGGCATTCATCAGACCTATCACTGAGTACAATTCCCCCTTTGGTATGTACCTAACCAGGCATATCCAACAACTGGAACTTCCACAGAGGTTCCTTACTAAAAGAATACAGGGAGTAAGTAATATGTCCTATGCAGACTGCCTCAAGGCCCTATCCCTGTATTCTGTCTCCTACAGGCTTTTGAGGGGAGCTCTATGTCTGGCATACAGGGCATTGTCAGACCTCACTCTGATGGCCGTCCTGTATATCCACAAAACAAACAGTACCAGAATTACCTATTCTAAAGACTTAAACCATGATTGTGATATAAATAGGATCTGCTAGTGGGATAGGTATGTATCCCAGAGACTACTCTGTCTATGGAACAGGCACCCCATCCATGTGAAGCAGAGTTCTTTCCTAACCCAATTTAAGTGCAATTTGGACAATTGGATGGGAAACTGGAAATTCATCCCTGGTTTGGCACCTATGTCTCTAATGCAAACAGATAACCTGTAAATGGTTCATCTCCCAGGCCCATGCTTACACTTATCAAGGCTATCAGAACTTGTCAGAGATTTGGGATGCATGGCATGGCTTAAAATGGCCCTTGTGGTCATTAGCCTAGTAAACACCCATGAACCTATGATAAACCGCCTCCTAACTGCATCTGTGATGGGATCAGTCACAGAGGCCAGGGATTACTTACTCAGAATGTACCAGTGCCTGAGAATTTCCATAAACATCCAAAAGTCGACCAGCTCAGAGGATTATTTTCAAAGGCTTTCATATGGACACTACACTATCCATAGATGTTCATCATCTACACTGCCTCAGTACAACATGGGTTCTGTGCCTGCACAAACACGTACATTATCAGCTTTCTACAGCTTAGAATCCCCTCTTCTGCCTCTCTGTGATAGGGGATTAGTTAAGTCCCTCCCATAAGGGGAAGTCTAACCCCTGCCACAGAAAGTTAATTATTCGGTCTTTAGTGCTAACTGAAGGACTCACACAGTTGAATCTCCTCAGCAGCCTGTTTTAGTGGATCAAAGCTTCTAGACTTCGATAAGTTCTAGCACAAGGCAAATGAGGTCCTCTGGGTGCTACAAAATACATAAACATCAAAAAAATATTAACAGTGATTCAGACCTTAAAACATTCTTCACAAATTGTGGTCTCCATCTCCCCCATTATTGATCACAGGTGACACCACAGTCATGTGGTACCTGAACAAACAAGGGGGTACAAGTTCATACCCTCTTTGCCGGCTGGCAATAATGGCCTGGAGGCTAACCTTATAGCATTCTCTGATGGTTTAGAGTTCGTACATTCCATCAGAGCAAAACATAGTGAAAGTTCAGTCTAGAGGTCTGCCTGGATTTGGTCTAAGTGCGATGAACACTTCTAATAGATCAGTTCACCTCCTTTCAAAACAGACAGTTGATAAAATTCTGTTTAAGCCATCTTAGCAGCCATACTTTGAGGGCAGAACCATTCTTGTTCCCTTAGGAGGAAACAAGCAAACTTGCAACTTGAAAATCTTATGTTTTACATTGAAAGAGGTTTTCTAGGTGGTCCCTAACTAATATCAGAGGTCCCAGTATAGTGTCTACCCCTCTGGTTTTGAAATATTTGTGTAAGCTACTCAAGAATGACTTATGTTATGCATCTATCAAGGTATATCTTGCAGCCATCACAGCTTGCTGCCTATGGATCTCCTTCCTTTATCTCTTTTTGTGATCAAACAGTGTACGAACGAAGTGCTGGACTTCATACCCCATTGAAAGCAAATTCCCCCTTCTTGGGATCTCATCTTTGGTCTTGAAAAATTGACCATTTGATGTTGTTATTTTCATTCATTCCCCAACTGATGGGTTCAGATCCAAAACTCAGATCTGACTTGGCCACGTCTACCAGATCATTGGATCCTAGAACTCACAAGCTCCTCCCTTTACCAATAATGCCCTGCCAACCTAACATACCTCATATCTTGTTTGCCGCTATTAGGTATCAGAAGTGGATCCCACGTTCCTGAGCGTTTTTTTTTTTTTTTTGCGTAATTTCCAGAATTTTCCTTGTTCTGCTGTTGAGAGTTACTTAAATTTCGTATTTTGCCTTTCTTCTCACCCCCTGCCAAGAGGAATTGGTGTTCCTGGAGGCTTTTGGTCTGACCCCTCTACTTCTAGGTTGACCCTCTCAGCTGGACACTGTTGAGCCAGTACTTAAAAGACTAGATAAAATTCTTACCCCCCCCCCCCCCCAAAGACCATGTGCATTGGAGCAAGGAAGTCACCTATTGATGCCATGGTTGTGTCTACATCTTTAAGAAAGGAACTAGCAGAGCAAAGTTCTTCAGTCCATCCCCTAATAGAGAGTCTAGGGCAGATTTGGGAAGCATGAATCTGAAGTAAAACAGAAAACGAAGTAGGCAGCCAACAATACCACAGATCCAGGTAAAAGGAAAACTCTTCTTTATTCAATTAAGCGCTTTTGTCAGACTCCACTGACTTCATCAGAATACAAATACAAAGTGAAAACACTGCTTAAATAACCCATCCCACATTACAAATTAATTACATCATTTCCCCAGGAAATTAAAAATGAATGGCATGACAAAGTACAACACATTTTGCAAGAACCACAACCCACAACCACTCATTGGTAGCTGGTAATCACTCATAAAAAATACGAAGACTTCAGTTTTAGTAGGGCCATAATACTGACCCTATCATTGAGCCCAAGTTTTGTACTGGCATTAAGTTTTATTTGCCACTTTAATTCAAAGAGTTCCAAAAACTCATCCAGCGGACCACCCCTTGAACCCAGGTCAACATGATCAATGGCACAAAACATATAAACTTATGCAAAGGAAACATCTCTATATGCTTTTTGTTGTTTTTCTATCTAATTTCATAGCCATGTTCATAATCCCGTTGCTTGAGGGCCCTCTTAGTTTTGCCCACATAAAATCCATCACGAGTCACACAGAGTAACACACACTACCCCTTTTGAAAAACAGTAATACCTTTTCTTTGGGTAGATAAACTCGTAGTTCTTAATTAAAATCTCCCCTCTGTCCACAATAGACGAGAAGTGAGCATACCTGCCACATTTAAAACAACCCCCATTTTTTTGGAAACCTGAAGTTCTTTTCCAAAAGGCCCTTAAAGCAGATGTCTTTTTTATAACCTACAACTGTTGTTTCACCAAGGACCCCCATACTCACTTCATCCATAACAAAAATTTTCCAAAATTTCTCAATTATTTTCCTGATGTCATAAAAGTCAAGTGTAAAAGGTATGGTCAAGGCCGTAGAATACCTATCATTAGCTAACCGAGGGGTCCCAACAGACTCAATGTTGCCACATAGTAATTTGAAAATGTACCAGTGTGGCTTTTGTGTTTGACTTCATTCTCAAATAATGTTAACAAAACGGGGGGGGGGGGGCACCCTCTTTTGACTAACATGTCCTTTAATGTCTCGCATTCTTTTTGAAAATCATCATCCTCAGAGACTATCCTGGCAACCCTGACATACTGGCCTTTAACCAGGGCCTTTGTCTGATGTTCAGGGTGCCAGCTTTCAAAGTGTAATTGTGCATTAGAATGGGTCTATATTAGATCATCGAAGTGTTAATACTTTGAATGGTCTAATATCGACCTGAAAACAGTGAACACTGAAAATAGCGAAGCTGCAGATAACCAAATTTTTTCCTAGGGAAAGAATTTGGTTGTCCGTTTCTGTGGCTTCGCTATTTTCAGTACTGTGGTGGAAAGTTACAGGTTTGGTTCAAATAATTGTGTGATTGTGTGGACTTTAGGGTTAGGGTAGGGTATGTGAGTTAGGGTTTGGGCGCGGGTGAGGTGAGTGTGCGATAGTGCTAGACTTTAGGGTTAGGGTGGGGTATGTGAGTTAAGGTTAGGGTGCGGGTGAGGTGAGTGTGCGATAGTGATGGACCTTAGGGTTAGGGTTTGGGTTAGGATAGTGGATAGATAGTACTGTATGTACAGCTTAGTGTAGGGTTAGATGAAGGATTTTAAGTGTCTGTATGTGGATTGCTGTTTTTTTGGTGTGCTTGTGTTGTGTGTGTGTTTCTCGAAAGAGTGAATTTTTACCCAGGGAAAAAAAACTGCTGTTCTGAGCTTTCGATGCTTTTAAATTTCATGGTTAGAAGTTCGAGGTTGTTGTATTCCATGATGTGCTGTTTTGTTGAACTGATATAGACCCCATTGGAATACATAGGTTTCGTATATAACAGAGAAATAAACACCTTTTTGGTATAGTCTTTTTTTGATAGTAACGTTTAAAAAGTTCTGACTATTCTTATCCTTAGTCATTGTGACTTTATGGAAATCAGTGGTCGCATTGATGTACTCTACAAACTCTTCCAATTTTGTGTCACTACCCTTCCACAAAATTACTATATCATCTAGGTAGCGTCCATACAAGACCCAGTACCTTTTGTACTCTTGAGTTCCTAAGGAATTCATCTTCCCAATAGGCCAATACTATGTTTGCGAATGCTGGGGCACAACAAGCACCCATGGCAACCCCCTGTCTTTGTTTGAAAATATGACCATCAAAATTAAGATAGTTGTTATCCAAAATCAGTTGCATACATGTCCTCAGGGTCAGTATTGTCCCATGGTCCCAATCATTGTTAAAACATAAAATGTTAAGTTAGCAATCTCGCCTTCATTCTTGCTGGATGGGTTCGGAGCCAATCCTCGGCTCCGACTCGGCACTTGCTAAGCTCGAGAGTCACTTTTACCAGCTCGAGGCAGCCCCATATCCCATGATGCAAGGCGGTAAATACCCAGATCTCGTTTGCCGCTTCGCTGATGAGGTATTCCTTTTACCAGCTCTTGGTAAGTAATTTGTTATTCAAATATTAGTCACCCCATCCCTCTTTTTCTCACATATTTTAGTGTATTTGTCACTTTTAGATAGTTTTAGGGTCTCTAGCTCCTAGTTACTGTTTCCCTAGTTGTTTTTACTTAGTCGGGCCTTCAATCCTCTCCCATCCCTTCCTGTCAGGGCGTGTGTGAGTTTATTTTTCCCTTTTAAGTTAATTTTTCTGAATCTGGGACTGTGTGAGTAGTGTGTTTGTGTTGTTCTCGCTATGTCCAAAGAACCGAGGGTCTCAGGCTTCAAGAAGTATGACTCGTGCTGTCAGAAGATGTCTCTGACAGATGGTCACACTTCTTGTATCTATTGCCTGGGACCTCTCCACCTGCAGGACTCTTGTGCTATTCGTCACTCTTTCAGCCAGAGAGTCCTGCAGGAAAGGAGAAATAAATTCATTTTAAGAGGACTACTTAAACCAGAGGGCTCCCCGGCCAAGTCTGCTTCGGGTCAGCCCTCTAAGACCTCCAAGGCCCAGGCTTCTGTTACTAAGCCTTCGGCCGTGGCTCCGACTCCTTTGGAGTCGAGATCGGCTCCGGCTGGAGCCGATGTCATTCTGACTAAATCTTCGGCACCGATGGCTATCGGTGCCGATAGTTTGACTGATACTTTGGTGTTGGCTCTGACCGGCTCCGACCACCATGTATCTAAGAGTTCGGTATCGGCCGGCTCCGATACCATTATTTCCTTGCCTGTGTCGGCTCCGGCTGGAGCCGACACATCTTTGACCAGGCGTGGAGCCGATAAGTTGTCGGCTGATTCTGGAACCGAGGGTTCATTGGCTCCGATGGCTTCGAGGAAGAGATCCAGGTCTCTCTCTTTGGAGCCTATACTTTCGGCTCCGACCTCCCCTCTTCTTTCGGAACGGAGCCATCAGAGCCGATCATCTAGGTCTTCCAGGCTCTCAGACCATGATTTGGAGAGAGTGGTAAGCAGATTGTTAAAATCACAGGCACTAGCCCAGATGCTTCATAGTCTGTCTCAACAGACGACTACTAGTCCACACCCTCTTCAAATTCCTCCTTCGATTCTCCTCCAGAGCTCGGAGCCAGAGTCTATTGGAATAGTCACTGCTGTGGCTGCGGGGCAGATACCACCCCTTTCGCCCCTTCAGCTTCTACTCTTATCTCCTCCTTGAGACCTTCCTTGGAGGGATCCGCGGTCGGGCTTCCTGGTCTGCTCGAGGGGCGAGTGGCATCGGACCCTTGTCCGACCCTGCTCTACCCTCGGGCTTCGCCTTGGTGAGCTCGGCTCCGACATCTGCCTCGAGCCTTCCCTTTGGTGGGCTGGAGCCCCTGCTTCGGAGGGTCTCGGATCTGCCTGGGAGCGGAGCCTTCGAGGTGATGAGGAGTGTGCTGGCCCCCGGGCTCAGTCAGCAGTCTATTCCCTTAGCTCCTCCCTCTATGGTGCCTGTAGATGTCTCTTCCCACTCTCTTGCTCCCGGACCGAGATCCATCGCCTCAGGTTTCCCACTGGGAAGAACCTCTTCCGAGGATTCTCCTGATCCGTCAGGAGATCCTCCGCGTAAGAGGACCTGTAAGAGGAAGCACCTAGACTCCCCTGAGTTTACCACTTCAGATACCGACTTGGATGAGTCGGAGAGGTCCCCAAGATCCCCCTCTGAGGATGTCTCTTTTTCAGACATCCTAGAACTCCTAAAACAGAGGGGAAACTGGCCCTCCATTAATCCCTCCAAGGATGAGTCGGTATACCTAGAGGCTTTTGGATCTCGACCCTCCACCTCCTGGGTGTCTCCGCCTTTCGACCCCCTCATGGAGGTGATAGCTCGGAAGGCGTGGACATCTCCTGATTCCGTGGAACCAGTTCCCAGGTGGCCTTCTAAATTTATTACAGCCCCTTCCGAGAAACAATTTCTTACAAAAGGTGTCCCTGTTGATGCCATGCTGGTGGCGGCCTCCACCATGAAGGAACTTGCAGATCCTTCCGTACCAGTCCATCCTCCTAACAAGGATTCTAGGACCATGGACAGGTATGGTAAGCGGATGTTTTCCTCAGCGACCTTTGCCATGCGTTCGCTGAATTATTTATGTCACTTCACCAGACTTCAAAGGGACATCCTTAAAGAATTAGGTGAAGTAGTACAGGATCCTTCAGCTGCAGGGGCTCAGGAGAAGATTGCTTCTCAGCTAGGAATCCTTAACTCCATAACCAACTCCTCCATGTGGCTAATTTCTTATGCAGCAGATGGACCGAGTAGAGCTGCAAGGACAGGAGTGGCTCTCAGACGTCAGTCCTGGATGCGGCTCTGTAATTTTGCAGACCCCTTTAAGGCGTCCTTCACAAACTCTCCCTTTGATGGGTCAACATTGTTTGGTCCTCAGGTGAAGGATATGTTGACCAGGTGTGAGCAAGACGGCAAGACTCTTTCTGCCGTAGGAGACCACTTTTCCACCCTTTCTAGGCCTTACCCCAAAGGACAGAAGAGGGGAAAGATGTGGTTCCGAAAATCTCAGGGAGTCACGCCGGACACACGTGGTCAGTTTACCCCTAGAGGCAGAGGGGGTAATAACAATAGACGCCACCCTAGGGGCAGAGGGGGTCCGCAGAACCAGGGCAGCAGAGAGCCCCTCTCTGACAAGCCCTTCCAGCATCCCTGAGGTGTTGCCCGACTGTCCACCCTTGGAGGCAGTTGGGGGAAGATTATCGCTGTACCCAGAAGCCTGGCTTTCCCTTTCACAAGACAAATGGGTACAGTCGATCATATCCGAGGGTTACAAGATTCCTTTCGAGGAAAGTCCCTTCCCGACGTTCCACCCGGTCTAAGGGAAATTGCAAAATTAGAAGTATCAAAGCTTCTACAAAAAAGGGCCATTCAGCCAGTTCCAACAGACCATTCAGAGCCCGGAATCTACTCAAGGTTCTTTTTGGTTCCCAAAAAGACGGGAGATTGGAGACCAATATTGGACCTCAGCAGACTCAACAAGTCGGTGAAAAAGACAAGATTTCGGATGGTCACACTTCAATCGATTTTGCCCTTCTTAGGCAAAGACAACTGGATGTGCTCAATAGACCTTCAGGATGCGTACTATCACATAAAAATCCATAGACGTTCCAGAAGGTTTCTCTGCTTTTGGCTGGAGTCCAGTCATTTTCATTTCAGAGCCCTGCCCTTTGGTCTCACTACAGCCCCCAGAGTGTTCACCAAATTCATGGCAGTGGTCACGGCTCACCTGAGACGTCAAGGATTCCAGGTGTTTCCGTATCTCGACGACTGGCTCCTCTCAGCCACCACCAGGCATCAACTTCTCCAAGCCAGAGATTACACCCTAAATCTCTGCACTCAGTTAGGAATTTCGGTCAACTACGAAAAATCCTCCTTATTGCCCTGCGAATCTATTACTTTTATAGGCGCAAATTTAGACACTGCTCAGATGTCAGAAAAACCTAACAAGCCAGAGAATCCTAGATATCCAAAACCATGTGCGGATCATCCTTGCCAGCAAAAAGGTGCAAGCCAGACTGGTCCTGAAAGTATTGGGCCTCATGGCAGCTGCCATTACTCTTCTTCCTTTGGCCCGCTTTTACATGCGTCTCTTCAATGGATGTTGTTCACCCAATGGTCCTACCAACAGCTTCCCATGCGTCACCAGATCCTGCTGACACAAACTTGCAAAAACCATCTATCCTGGTGGATTTCTTCTCCCCAAGTCCATCAGGGCAGACCCTTTGTTTTCCCGGCCCCAGTAGCCACAGTCACTACGGACGCCTCCCTGATCGGGTGGGGGGGTCATTATCAGGGCAGGATGGTTCATGGGACGTGGCAACCGTTCGAATACCACCTGCACATAAATGTCCTAGAGATGAGAGCAGTGCTTTTAACGTTGCAAGCCCTTAACGTTTTTCTTCCCTTCGGAACAATTGCAGTTCAAACGGACAACATGTCCGTAGTGTGGTACATCAACAAGCAGGGCGGAACCAAGTCCTATCCCTTGTGTCGAGAGGCTCTCAGACTTTGGCAATGGGCGATCTCCTCTCATCGGTTTCTGGTAGCAATGCATATCCCTGGGAAAACCAACATTTTAGCGGACAGATTGAGCAGAGCTATACTCATGCCTCACGAGTGGTCTCTCAAGCAATCTATAGTGGAGGAGATTTTTCAGAAGTGGGGCCACCCATGTTGCGATCTTTTTGCTACTCCCCAAAACAGCAAATGCCCAGTCTTCTTCTCTCTCTTCCCACTTCCGGGCCATCCCCCCAGAGACGCTCTTACCCAAGATTGGCCCCAGTGACTTCTTTATGCCTTTCCTCCCTTTCCATTGATACCACAGGTACTCCAGAAAGCTACCGTTTTGAGAGCCAAAATGATTCTCATTGTCCCATATTGGCCTCGACAAATTTGGTTTCCGTTCCTTCATCGTCATCTTTTGGTGCAGCCGTGGCATCTGGACCCAGTGCCAGATCTTCTGATCCACCAATCGAGTCAGCTGCATCGGTCCATTCCTTCTCTCAACCTCACAGCTTGGTTGCTCCACTTCCTTCCTTAGCCAGGCTTCCTATGATCTCTAACCCCGTTAGGGATATCATAGTAGCTTCCCTTAAATCCTCTACTAGAAGGATTTACTCTAGCAAGTGGAAACGCTTCTCCTTTGGGTGAAATCGAGGAACATAGATCCCTTTACTCCCCCTGTTCTTGCAGTTTTGGATTTTCTACGGAAATCTTTCACTGGGTCTTCATCTTCCACGGTCAAAGTTCAGTTGGCTGCAATCTCGAACTTTCATGTCGGATTTGCAGATCACAACATTATGTCCCACAAGCTTTGTAAAGCTTTTCTGAAAGGAATTTTTCTCCTGAAACCTCCTGTCAGGAGTCCTCCTCCACAATGGGACCTAAATCTAGTGCTGACATCCTTAATTCTTCCTCCTTTCGAGCCAGCTGCTTCATGTTCACTAAAGTTTCTTTCGTGGAAGACACTCTTCCTTGTCGCTATTACCTCGGCTAGGAGAGTGTCAGAACTTCATCCCCTCTCTGTTCGTCCCCCATATTTGGTCTTCCACAAGGACAGAGTATCCTTGAGAACTAATCCATCCTTTTGCCCAAGGTTGCTTCAAAACAAATTTAAACCAATCCATTGATCTCCTGTATTTTTCCTAATTATTCCAACAGATCGAACAAAATTGCATTATCTAGATGTTCACCGCCAACTCAGATATTATTTGGACAGAACAAAGCAATTCAGGAAGTCTGATCAGCTTTTTCTTTCTTATGCTGAAAATAAGAAAGGCCTCCCTGTTTCCAAAGTGACCTTATCTAGATGGCTATCTTCCACCATTTCTGACATTTATCAACTTAGGGGCAAACAACTGTGCTCAAAACCAAAGCACATTCCACTAGAGGCCTAGCCACTTCTACAGCTTTTCAGGCTAGGCTACCCTTAGATACTATTTGTGCAGCAGCCACTTGGGCCACTCCTCATACCTTTGTTTCTCATTACAAATTGGATTTGGCCTCCAGGAGTAGGGCCAGTTTTGATTCCACGGTTCTCAAGAGTCTGTTCCATTGAGCCACCCAGGATAGAGGTGCTAGGACGGTCCCATCCAGCAAGAATGAAGGCGAGATTGACAACTTAACATTTAGAAGTTATGTACCTACCATAATGTTCCATGTTAGTTGTCTTCTCGCCTTCTTTCTTCGACCCTCCCTCCTGTCCCCTGCCTGGACAGACCTTGATCTCCCTTGTCTCTGGAAGATTTTTTTCCTGGGCACCAGTTAGTTCTAGTTTTAATTATCTGGTTTCCCCTTACAGCCCTTTAGGCTAGTTGCTCTTCTTTCCTTAGTGGAAAGTTTTTATGCTAGGCGGTTTTCCCTCTAGGTACCAAACGAGATCTGGGTATTTACCGCCTTGCATCATGGGATATGGGGCTGCCTCGAGCTGGTAAAAGTGACTCTCGAGCTTAGCAAGTGCCGAGTCGGAGCCGAGGATCGGCTCCGAACCCATCCAGCAAGAAAGAAGGCGAGAGAAGACAACTAACATGGAACGTTATGGTAGGTACATAACTTCTAATATTCATAAAACCATTCAAGGCCTTATTTGTGAGGTATCACAGAAAAAAGGTCCTTAATGTCTAAAGTGACCATAATACGCCCATCATCGTACATGTCTGTTTTTATTTTTACCAGGAAATCCCAAGAGTCTTTGATAACCCACTCCCTACCATCCAAAATGTTCTTCACTTTACCATCAATATATATGGCATTGCCAAAGGTTTTGGAGGCCTTAACATCAAAAATAGGTCGTAGGGGTGGGTTACAGACAGATTTATGTATTTTTGAGATCCCGAAAATGGTAGGGATCCTAGGGGACCTCTGCTCCAAGAGACTGTAAATCTCTAAGCTGATTTGTCCATTTAGTAACAATTCTTCCAAAGTAAGGTTAATGTTCCTGTAGGATATATTAATTTCACTGACTTCAATAACCACATCGCCGCAACAGTCAGGAAATCCTTCTATGTGGCACACCTCATCACTAAGGGCTTTTCATCCAGAAAAAAGGAGGTCGTTGTCCCACTGTACTCATCTCTCATAAGACCCATTATAGAATACAACGCCCCATTTGGTTTGTACCTCTCAAGACATCTGCAACAACTGGAAAGGCCGTAGAAATACCTCACTAAAAGAATCACAGGCCTAAAGCAGATGCCCTATGCTGACCGCCTTAAAAAAACTCCAGCTATACTCTGTCGCATATCTTCTACTCTGAGGCGATCTCTGCTTAACATGCAAGGCCATGTCAAACCCAGAGCTGTTGGACATACTACACTTAAAGAAATCCCAATCCCTCAGAGCCACATGCTCCAGGGATCTAAATATTGTCATCACAATAAACAAAACATGCTGGAGGGATAGGTTCCTGACCCAGAGACTCCCCAGTCTCTGGAATAGAATGCCCATACATGTCAAGCAGAGCGCCTCTTTGGCCCTCTTCAAAAGGAACCTTGATGATTGGATGGGAGAAAGGAAATTCACCCCGGGGATCACGTCAGTCGCCCTGCTAGACAGGGGTCCAGGGAAGTAAATAGTGTGGGAAGAAATAGCCAGGGAATTGTTATGGCTAGGCTTGTACAGGCCCAAAGGCCGATAGCCTAGTTACCAATCTATTAACCTATGAAGCCGTCTCAACATATGTATCACTATATAGCAGATCAAATATGTTACTATCATAGGCAGAAGTGTTCATAATAACGAGACCCCCACCCTTGTCAGGTTTCATTAACATAATCTCTGGATTACTTATAACATCTTGGAGAATTACCCACACCTCGTGGTTTAAATTATTAACAACAATTTGTTTCTGGTGTGTGAGAAGTTCCCTGATTTCATTTTCACACAAAGCTTCAAAGATTGAAGTAAGGGGGTGCACTGGTGGAATAAATGTACTGGGCCTGTGAGTTAAATACGAAACCACTGTTTGGTTGTTGTTCTTAAAGTACAAAGCCAAATTAAGCTTCCTACAAAAAAGTTTTAAATTCACGGTAGTATCAACCAAGTTGGCGTTCCTAGCTGGGACAAACTTCAAACCTTTTGAAAATAAATTAGCCCAGTTAAAATCAACATGAACATGGCTATAGTTATACACTGTAAAATCACCATCCAAGTTTTTAACCATTGAAACAACATTGGCCATTTCAGTCATCTGTTCTAAGCTTCCCTCATCCCCCTCCACTGGTTCTGGTAGTTGTTCTGCCCATACCTGAAATTGCCAGGCCTCATCTCCCACTGGTTCCGAATTCTCTCGGATCTCCTCACTGGTGGAGGTTCTAAAGGGACATCCTTGTTCAAATAATCATCCATCTCCAAAATTTCCTCTTGAGCCTCAACATATTCCACAAAGGTTCTATCAAAATAGCGGGCTTGTTGCCCTTCTGGGGGGTTGGGGTATGCCCTGCCAGCATCATAGTCCCTTTTATCTCTTAACAGCTTTTGCTGTTTTCTAACTCTTAAATCAGTCAACCCCTTGTCAACAATCTTAAAAACATTAAAAAATCATTTTTAACACTCTCATATAACAAGTCATTCTTAATACTACTGTGCCTCTTAAAAGCATAGACATTTTACTATTATTGTCACTAATAAGTAATGTTATGTGGTCCTATCTCGCCTACATTCTTTACTCATGGGTTCGGAGCCGAGAATCGGCTCCGACTCGGCCAACTTATTTCTCTAGCACGAAGTCTCTAATTGGCTGGGCTAACCCGGTATCCCAAGATGCACCTAGCCATAGCCCCAGATCATGTTTGCCGCTTGTAGAGTTAGGACGTGGTCTCGCTTGGCTGTGGCTAAGTACCCTTTTTCAAAACTTTTCATAAGTCTTTAGCAGTCTGTTCTCTTGTAAAAAGCTATTTTAATAGCTAGATGTTTTGTTGTCCATCTCGCCTTCATTCTTGCTGGATGGGTTCGGAGCCAATCCTCGGCTCCGACTCGGCCACTCTAAAAGCTCGAGAGTTGGTTCCACCGGCTTGAGGCTCCCCTTATATCCCACAATGCTAGGCGGTAATACCTCAGATCTCGTTTGCCTCTACAGCGATCGAGGTGTGTTGTTTCAACCGGCTTCAGGTTAGTCTATTAGAACAGTTTAAAAGTTAATTAAACCCCTTTTAAATTAGTTTTTTATTCATAATTCCCTTAGTTTAGTGGATTTTTATCCTTTCCTCCCTGTTTTTCTTCCACTTTTACCACAAGAACTTATAAGTTCTTCCCTTAGGCCTTCGGGCCCTTCCATCCCCTCTTAAGCATTGGAGTGTATGTGTTTTTTTGTAGGGATTTTAAAAACTAACTAACTAAGTTTATTAGTTTAAATTTTATTAGTTTAATTTTTACTGAATAGTGTAATCGGTGTGTTTGTGCTTGTGTTACACTTCGTTCCTTGAGAATGTCCAAGGATTCAAAGGTCTCAGACTTTAAGAAGTGTGACTCGTGCTGTCAGAAGATGTCTCTGACAGACGGTCACACTTCTTTTGTGTACTGCCTGGGACCTTTACACCTGCAGGACTCTTGTGCTGTATGCCATGGCTTCAGCCCTAGAGTCCTGCAGGAAAGAAAAAATAAGCTTATTTTACGAGGCTTATTGAAACCTGAGGGTCCCGACTCTTCTTCGGTAAACCCTCCAAGGCTTCTAGGTCGTCGGCTCCAGCTTCTGAGTCGACACCTAAGGCGTCGAAGTCTGCTACAACATCGGCTCCAGCTGGGGCCGATGAGACTCAAACTCTTATTTCTCCAGTTCCCTCGGCTCCGGCCGGAGCCGAGGTATTGGAAATCACTGAGTCGGCTCCGATAAGACTATCGGAACCGACCACTAGGAAAAGGTCTAGGTCACCATCTCTTGGCTCCGTTCATTCGGCTCCAACATCTCCCTTGCTGTCTGAACAGAGCCATAGATCTCACTCCTCTAGGTCATCGAGACTTTCGGACCATGACCTTCAGAGGGTAGTGAGTCGACTTCTTAAGTCCGAGGCACTGGCCCAAATGCTTCAGAGCCCGACTCAACAGTCGATGCTTAATCCTATTTCTCAAAATGTTCCTCCTCCGACTCCTTTGAGTTCGGAGCCGGGGCGTTTCGGACCCGAGACTGTGGCAGCGTCGGAGCCGATACAATTGTCTTTGGCTCCGTTGTCTGCTCCGATTTCTTCTTTAGAAGAATCTTGGCGCTGGACTTCCCTTGTCGGCTCCGAGGGGGTGAGTGACATCGGACCCTTGTCCGACCCGCTCCCCTCGGTAAGCCGCATTGGTGAGTTCGGCTCCGACATCGACCTCGGAGCCATCACTGTCGGTGCCGAGGGAAGTTTTCAGCTTTTCGGAGCGGAGACCTCTGGCTCTGCCTGACAGGGGTGCTTTCGAGGTCATGCGGAGTGTGTTGGAACCTGGTTCAACTCCACAGTCGGCTCCATCCGCCCCTCCCTCCTTGGTGCCTCAGGTAATTTCTACTCACTCCCTCATTCCAGACCGCAGAGAGCCAGCTCCTCAAGAATCCCCAGTGGGGATTTCATCCTCTTCCGAGGCCTCACCTGAATTGGCAGGAGAGCCCCCTGGGAAGAGAAAGTGTAAGAGGAAGCACATAGACTCACCTGAGTCTGTCACCTCTGACACGGATTTAGAGGATTCTGAAGGTTCCCCCCGTTCCCCCTCTGAAGATGTCTCCTTTGCAGACATCCTGGAGATCTTAAAACAGAGGGGGAATTGGCCAGCCCTCAACCCTTCGGAGGATGAATCTGTGTATCTTGAGGTGTTCGGCTCTCGCCCTTCCACCTCCTGGGTGTCCCCCCCCTTTGACCCCCTCATGCAGGTGGTAGCAAAAAAGGCCTGGACGGCTCCTGACTCTGTGGACCCCACCCCCAGGGAGACCTTCAAAGTTTATCACCGCCCCAGCAGACAAACAATTTTTGACTAAAGGAGTTTCTGTGGATGCTATGGTGGTAGCTGCTGCCACCAAGAAGGAACTAGCTGATCCTTCGGTGCCTGTCCATCCTCCTAACAAGGAATCTAGGTCTATGGACAGGTACGGGAAGCGGATGTTTTCGTCAGCGACCTTTTCTATGCATTCGCTGAACTACCTCTGTCATTTCACTCATCTTCAAAGAGACCTGATCAAGGAAGCGAGTGAGATGTTAAAGGATCCAACAGCTGCGGGTTTTCAGGATAAGATGAACGCTCAGCTGACTACCCTCAATTCGATAGCTAACTCCTCCATGCGCCTTCTTTCATATGCGGCTGATGGAGCGAGCAGAGCCGCAGGTACAGGTGTGGCCTTACGCCGACATGCCTGGATGCGGCTATGCAATTTTGGACCCTTTAAGACGTCTTTCACTAACTCCCGTTTGATGGATCATCCTTTTGGTCCTCAAGTGAAAGAAACCCTGACAAGGTGCGAGACGGATGACAAAACTCTTTCTGTCAGCCGGAGTCCGTTTTCTACTCCTTCTAGGCCTTACCCCAAGGGCCAGAAAATGGAAAGATGTGGTTCCACAAGCAATCTCAAGGGGCTTTGCCTGACGACAGAGTCGCTTCCCTAGAGGCGGGGGAACAATAATGGTAGACGCCCTAGAGGCAGGGGGGGTCCGCAGAACCAGGGCAATCAAGAAACGTTTTCCGATAAGCCCTTTCAGCATCCCTGAGGTGTTGCCCGACTGTCCACCTTCGGAGGCAGTCGGGGGAAGACTATCACTGTACCCAGAAGCCTGGCGATCTCTAACTCAAGACAAGTGGGTACAGTCCATCATTTCCGAAGGCTATTCCATTCCGTTCTTTCGCATTCCAAATCAATCAAAAAAGTCCCTTCCAGATGTTCCACCCGCTCAAAGGGAACAAGCAGCATTAGAAATATCAAAGTTGCTTGCAAAAAGAGCCATTCAGCCAGTTCCAGCAGACCAGCAAGGATCCGGAATCTACTCCAAATTCTTTTTGGTTCCAAAGAAAGCAGGGGACTGGAGGCCCATTTTGGATCTCAGCATCTTGAACAAGTCTGTCAAGAAAACAAGATTTCGGATGGTCACGTTGCAATCCATCCTACCCCTATTGGGAAAGGAAAACTGGATGTGCTCTATAGACCTCCAGGATGCGTACTATCATATAAAAATGAACAGATGCTCCAGGAGATTCCTCCGCTTCAGGCTGGGAACCAGTCACTTTCAATTCAAAGCCCTGCCCTTTGGACTCACCACAGCCCCCCGGGTGTTTACCAAATGCATGGCAGTGGTTGCCTCTCACCTGAGACGCCAAGGATTCCAGGTGTTTCCATACTTAGACGACTGGCTCCTTACAGCTCCCACCAAGCATCTTCTACTACTTGCCAGAGACTACACTTTTCGCATATTTCGAAAGCTAGGCATCTCAATAAATTGCGAAAAGTCTGTTTTTTCGCCTTGTCGTGCTATTACCTTCATAGGCAAATCTAGACACAGTCAGCATGTCAGCGAGACTCACAGACCAAAGGATAGCAGACATACACAAACTAGTCTCTCTTCTTTTCCACAGCAACAGAATCAAAGTCAGATTGGTTCTGAAAGTACTGGGGATAATGGCAGCTGCTATCCCTCTACTTCTATTAGCCAGATTTCACATGAGAATCTTACAATGGATGCTCTTCACACAATGGTCATACCAACAACTTCCGATGTCCCACACCATTGTGATAACGCAAGCATGCAGGAATCACCTTCTTTGGTGGATTTCTTCCTCCCAGCTCTTCTTAGGAAGACCCTTTGTCCCTCCCCCTCCGGTTGCTACTCTGACAACAGACGCCTCCCTGATCGGGTGGGGGGGGCATTATCAGGGCTGGACAGTCCAGGGCATATGGCAACCTTACGAACGCCACTTGCATATAAATGTTCTAGAGATGAGAGCAGTGCTTTTAGCGTTGCAAGCCCTTCAAGACTCTCTTCCGATGGGAACGATAGCAATTCAGACGGACAACATGTCTTTAGTGTGGTATATCAGCAAACAAGGCGGAACCAGATCCTACCCCCTATGTCGAGAGGCACTCAGACTGTGGCAATGGGCGATTTCTTCTCAGCGGTTTCTGATAGCAATGCACATCCCCGGGAAGTCCAATGTCATTGCGGACAAATTGAGCAGAGCTATTCTCATGCCTCACGAGTGGTCTCTGAAAAATTCAGTGTTGGAAAAAGTTTTTCTGAAGTGGGGCCAGCCTTGCTGCGACCTTTTTGCTACTCCCCAAAACAGCAAGTGCAAAGATTATTTCACCCTCTTTCCTCTACCAGGCCATCCCAGCAGAGACGCTCTAGTCCAAGTTTGGCCCCAGGGACTTCTGTATGCATTTCCTCCCTTCCCACTAATTTCTCAAGTGATACAGAAAGCCATCGCTCAGAAAGCTTCCTTGATCCTCATTGCCCCTTACTGGCCTCGACAGGTTTGGTTCCCCTTTCTGCACCGTTTTCTGTTGGAGCAACCCTGGCATCTGGACCTAGTTCCAGATCTTTTGACCCATCAGTCGGGTCAGTTACATCGCTCCCTCCCCTCTCTGAACCTCACTGCTTGGTTCCTCCAATTCCAACCCTAGCCAGGCTTCCTCTAATATCTCACTCAGTTCGAGATATTTTAATAGCTTCCCATAAATCCTCCACTCGGAAGATTTACCTTAGTAAGTGGAAACGTTTCTCCTTTTGGGCACAAGGAAGGGACATAGATCCTTTCACTGCTCCCATTCAATCGGTCCTTGATTTCTTAGCCAAACTATTCCACGCAGGTTCGTCTCCTTCTACTCTTAAGGTTCAATTGGCAGCTATATCTAACTTTCATGTTGGAATCTCAGACTCTGCCATCATGTCTCACAAGCTTTGCAAAGCCTTTTTGAAGGGAGTTTTTCTTCTCAAGCCTCCTATCAGAAATCCTCCTCCTTCTTGGGACCTTAACTTAGTTCTCACATCTTTGATTCTTCCTCCTTTTGAACCTGCAGCTTCATGTTCAATGAAATTGCTAACCTGGAAAACACTCTTTTTGGTAGCCATTACTTCGGCTAGAAGAGTCTCAGAGCTTCATGCACTCTGCAGTCGATCCCCTTATCTTTTGTTTCATAAGGATAGGGTATCCTTACGGATCAACCCATCCTTCTTACCCAAAGTAGCCTCTCCGACAAACCTAAATCAAAACATTGACCTTCCTGTGTTTTTTCCTAACTATTCTAACAGGTCTGAACAAAAATTACATTGGCTAGATGTTCATCGACAATTAAGGTATTATTTGGATAGGACCAAACAGACCAGAAAGGCTGACCAACTGTTTGTTTCTTATGCAGAAGGCAGAAAGGGCCTTCCAGTTTTGAAAGTATCACTCTCCAGATGGCTTACATCCTTGATTTCCTTGGTATATGAGATTAGGCATCAAAAGTTACCAAACAAACCTAAGGCTCATTCAACTAGAGCTTTGGCTACTTCTATAGCTTTCCAAGACAGGCTGCCTATTGATACGATTTGTGCGGCAGCTACATGGGCTACCCCTCACACTTTCATTTCTCATTATAAGTTGGACTTAGCTTCTAGACACAGAGCTAACTTTGGTTCCACTGTACTCAAGAGTCTATTCCGATAGGCCACCCGGGACAAGGTGCTAGGGACGCGGTCCCATCCAGCAAGAATGAAGGCGAGATGGACAACTTAACATATAGAAGTTATGTTCTTACCATAACGTTCCATGTTAGTTGTCTTCTGGGCGCCTTCTTTCTTGCGTCCCACCCTCCTTCCCCCTAGCCTGGACAGACCTAGAGGAGTTTGATTGTGACCTTTTTTTCCTACCACCTCTATTTGTATATATGTATATACTGTATTATGTATATATTCCCTCATCAGGTTGTAGGTCACCTTCCTTCTGTCATTTTATAGAGGTGGGTTTCCCCTTTCCAGTGTTTCTGGATTTTTTCCTGGCTGGGCCTAGCTTAAAAACGAGATCTGAGGTATTACCGCCTAGCATTGTGGGATATAAGGGGAGCCTCGAGCCAGTGGAACCAACTCTCGAGCTTTTAGAGTGGCCGAGTCGGAGCTGAGGATCGGCTCCGAACCCATCCAGCAAGAAAGAAGGCGAGAAGAAGACAACTAACATGGAACGTTATGGTAAGAACATAACTTCTATTTTTTCATTGTGAGTGTAGTGTGTAAGCGAGTGGTGTTTTTTGTGGGTATCCCTCTGTTTTGGTGGGCTAGGCCCGTTTAAATTAGAGGACCTAGTCCTCTCCTGTGTTGTTTCTTTTTGTGTAAACTTGTGTTTGTTTGGTTTTTTGGTCGGTAGTTAGATTTTCCTTGCTGCACCAAAGAAACGTTTAAATTAGAGTTTCCTTGGCTGTTCGTAGTTTGGTTTTTCCCACTTTCCTCTTGTGTCTGTCGTTGTCGGTTGAGTGGGTGTTGTGAATTACTATGTCTAAAGAGCAGAAAGAGCATAAGCCCTCTGGGTTTAAAAAATGCTCAAAATGTGGCTACAAGATGTCCATTACAGATGGGCATTCTATCTGCGTTTATTGTCTTGGTGCTATTCACCTACAAGAGTCCTGCAGTTTTTGCCACGCCTTCAGCTCGAGGATACTACAGGAAAGAAAAAATAAGCTGATTTTGAAGGGCCTGGTTAAGCCTTCTTTTGAGGAGTACTTAGACTCTTCTTCTAGTACAAAGTCTAAGACTTCCAAGGCCAAGAAAAGATCTCCGGCTCCATGTGTCTCCTCGGAGCCCCCGGAGAAGGTTTCGAAAGTGGATACTGCCTCCTCGGCTCCCTTCTCCTCGGGGCCGCAGGAGATATCTGTTGTGCTGGAGTCGACCTCGGCCCCGATATTATTGGAGCCTATTCGGAGCCGGTCACCCAGTGTTAGGCATGAGTCTCTGTGTAGGAGATCCCGATCTCCTTCTGTTTCCTCTAAATCCTCTAGGCTGTCTGATTTGGATGTGGATAGGGTGGTCCAGAGGCTCCTGCAGTCGCCGGTGTTAGCAAAATTGTTCTCGGCTCCGACCCAGTCGGCTCCGGAGCCATTCCCTATTCTTGTACCGATGATTCCTCCTCCGAGCACCCCTGTGTCATCGGAGCCGGAGTGCTCCGCGCCGAGTGATGTTCTCGTGTCAGCTCCGATACCCCTTGCGAGTTTATCGGAGCCGACATCAGCTCCAACCATGTCAGTTCCGTCCTCTGGTTTCAGTACTCGGGTTTCCTCAGTTGGACCCGAGGGGGATACCTCGGGACTCTTGTCGGTTCTGAGCCTCCCTCTTGGTGCATCGGCTCGGGGAACCTCGACTCCGGTTGTGGTCTCAGAGTCGGGTCGGTCCTCGGATTCGGGGGGACCTGCCTTCAAGGCCATGACGAGCGTACTGGCCAGATCGTCAGTTACATCACCCGGATCTGTCACTCCTTCCCCCTACACCCCGGCTAGAGCCTCTGATGCCCCCCTATCCATGGATGGCAGAGCCCGAAGGTCTGAGGATACCCCCATGAGCGGTCCCCAACTTTCTGAGGGCCCCTCAGTGTCGGTCCCTGAGGAACCCCCTAGAACGAAGTTGTGCAACAGGAAGCACATAGACTCCCAGGACGAGTCCCTCACTTCCGATACTGACCTCTAGGAGTCAGAGGGGTCCCACAAGTCATCCTCCGACAATGTCTCTTTCTCCTACATCCTGGAGATCTTGTGGCAGAGAGGCGACTGGCCTTCCAAGACCCCCTCTGAGGAGGAGTCGGTATTCCTAAAGGCCTTCGGAGCTCACCCCTCCGCCTCCTGGGTGTCTCCACCCTTCGATGAACTCCTGGATTTGATTTGTCGAAGGGTGTGGGAGAGCCCTGATTCTGTGGAACTGGTGCCCAGACGTCCAAATAAGTTTCTTTCTGCTCCCCCGGGGAAAGAGTTCCTGACCAAAGGGGTTTCCGTAGATGCCTTGGTGGTGGCGGCAGCCACTCAGCAGGAAGTTGCAGAGACTTCTTCTTCCGTCCATCCTCCTAACAAGGAGTCCAGGAGTATGGACCGGTACAGGAAGCGTACCCTGTCTTCAGCGACCTTTACTTTGCATTCGCTGAATTATCTTTGTCATTTTACTTGGCTCCAGAGAGATCTCCTTAAGGAGCTAGGAGACACTCTGATGGGTAACATGCCTGAGGCGGTAGCGCAGACTGTTAACGCTCTGTTGTCTACCCTTGGTTCCATTGTCAACTCGTCCATGAGGCTCATATCCTATGCAGCCGAAGGGGTGAGTAGGGCAGCTAGCTCAGGTGTAGCTTTCAGAAGGCAAGCCTGGATGCGCCGTGTGTCATTTCGCGGAGGCCTTTAAGTCTTCCTTCACTGACGCCCCCTTTGATGGGTCCTCACTCTTCGGGACCAAAGTAAAAGACACCCTCACCAGATGCGAACAGGAGGGGAAGACCCTATCTGCCATAGGGGCCCATTTCTCTCTTCCTTCTATGCCTTACCCCAAGGCTCAGAGAGGAGGGAAAATGTGGTTCATGAAGTCACAGAAGTCTTTCCCTGCCGCTCAAGGTGAGTCCCCTTCCAGAGGCTGCGATTCCTTTCGCTGGTCTTCCTTTCAGCGTTCCTGAGGTGTTGCCCAACTGTGCTGTTCCGGAGCCAGTCGGGGGCCGAATTTCGTTGCATCCGGAAGCCTGGGAAAGCATCACGCAGGATCGTTGGGTGCTTCGAATAGTTACCGGAGGTTACACTATTCCCTTTTTATCAACATCCCCCTCCAGTCAAAAGAATCCCGGATGTTCCACCCAGTCAACGGGATCAAGCAGCACTAGAAGTTTCAAAGCTGCTAGAAAAAGGAGTCATCCAACCAGACCCCACAGACCATATCGGATCAGGAACTTACTCAAGACTCTTTTTGGTGCCGAAAAGAACAGGGGACCTGAGACCCATTCTGGATCTCAGCCGATTGAATCACTACATTCTGAAGTCCAAGTTCCGAATGGTCACTCTTCAGTCCATTTTTCCCTTGCTGGAAAAAGGAGTATGGATGTGCTCCATCGATCTCAAGGATGCCTACTACCACATCAAGATGGACAAGGCATCCAGGAGTCAAGTACGCTTCCGGCTGGGAGCCAGTCACTTCCAGTTTCATGCCCTGCCCTTTGGTCTCACCACAGCCCCCAGGGTGTTTACCAAGTGTTTGGCAGTGGTGACAGCTCACCTGAGACGTCGGGGATTCCAGGTGTTTCCATATCTGGACGACTGGCTTCTCACCGCCCCCACCAGGCATCTCCTCATTCAAGCCAGGGAGGCTACCATTACACTTTGTCAACTACTAGGAATTACCTTGAACTGGGAAAAGTCTGCCTTGCTGCCCTCACAGCGTGTTGTTTTTATAGGCGCAGAGCTAGACTCTATTCAAATGCGGGCCTTTCTGCCACAAGAGAGGATAAGAGTGCTGCAATCTCAGATTCACGCATTGTTGCCCCTCAAGAGAGTTCAGGCCAAGTTAGTTCTCCAGCTCCTGGGATCCATGGCTGCCACCATCATGCTGGTACCTCTAGCCAGGTTACACATGCGGATCCTACAGTGGCTCCTTTCGGCCCAATGGTCCTTTCAGAAACTTCCTCTTTCCCACTTGATACTTCTCACGGAACGGTGCAAACAGGACCTCCGCTGGTGGCTATGATCCACCAATCTGGACAAGGGGAGGAGTTTGATTCCTATGTCTCCAGTGGCCACGGTGACCATGGACGCCTCCCAGATTGGGTGGGTGGGCATTATCTTGGCAGGATGGTCCAAGGCACGTGGCAAGATCACAAGGTACACCTGCACATCAATGTTCTAGAGATGAGAGCGGTGTTACTAGCGTTGCGGGCACTCCAAAGCTCTCTTCCTCTGGGAACGATTGCAATTCATTCGGACAGCATGTCCGTGGTGTGGTACCTGAACAAGCAGGGGGGAACCAAGTCTTATCCCCTCTGCAGAGAGGCCATGCGAGTGTGGCATTGGGCATTGTCTTCCCAACGGTTTTTAGTGGCAACGCACATTCTGGGAGAGACCAACGTGATAGCGGACAGGCTGAGCAGAGCTATTCTGATGCCTTACGAGTGGTCCCTGAACAATCGAGTGGCGATTCAAGTTTTCAACAGGTTGGGTCAGCCTTGCTGCGATCTCTTCACCAGCCCTCTCAATGCCAAATGCAGCAAGTACTTCACACTGATCCTCCACAGGGGGAGTCACCCAGGGATGCTCTAGTCCACGATTGGCCCCCCCGGTCTGATCTATGCTTTCCCTCCGTTTCCTCTGTTACCAAGAGTGATTCAGAAAGACATATCCTTGGGAAGCAGGATGATTCTAATTGATCCACACTGGCCTCAACAAGTATGGTTCCCCTTTCTTCAGCAGTACACAGTGGACGGTCCTTGGACCCTGGACCCAGTGCCAGACCTACTGACTCACATGTCAGGACAGCTCCATCCCTCCCTGCGAACCCTCAGGTTGACAGCCTGGCTGCTCCACTTCCATCACTAGTTAGACGACATTCTTTTTCACCTGAGGTGGTACACATCTTGTCTTTATCTCATAAGTCTTCCACCAGAAGGATTTATTCCAGCAAATGGAAGAGATTCTCCATTTGGACTCAAGCCCAAGGTTTGGACCCTTTCACAGCCCCAATTCCGTCGGTCTTAGATATTTTAGCCATGCTTTTCCGACAGGGCTCCGCACCTGCTACCATTAAGGTGCAGCTGGCTGCAATTTCCAATTTTCATACATCTTACGAGCCTTCCCTTATGGGCCAGAAACTCTGTAAGGCCTTCTTGAAAGGCGCCTGGTTACTTCGCCCTCCTGTTTCAGAACCTGTCATGCCATGGGATCTAAACCTTGTGTTACAAGCCATCACTTCACCGCCCTTTCAACCGGCTGCCACCTGTGAATTAAAATTTCTGTCTTGGAAGACGGCTTTCCTAATAGCCATTACATCGGCCAGAAGAGTATCAGAGATTCAAGCTTTGTCCATTAAACCTCCGTATTTGACCTTTCATAAGGACAGAGTTTCCCTGAGTCTTAACCCATCCTTCCTTCCTAAGGTGTCATCCAATGTTAATCTTCATCAGTCTATTGAGTTACCAGTGTTCTTTCCAAACTTTTCCAGTAAAGCAGAGTTTAGATTTCACCAGCTGGATGTGCACAGACAACTAAAATTCTACTTACACAGGACTAAGCATGTTAGGAAGTTTGATCAACTGTCTGTGTCTTTCTCAGAAAACAGAACAGGTTGTCCTATTTCCAAGAGCACAGTTTCTAAATGGATCAAAGATTGTATTTCCTTTATCTATTCATCAGCAGGCAAAAATTTACCTTTTCCCGTCAAAGCTCACTGTACCAGGGCAGTGTCTACATCAATAGCTTACCATGCCAGGCTTTCATTGGATGATATTTGTGCTGCGGCCACCTGGGCCTCTCCTCACACCTTTATTACTCATTACAAGTTGGACGTGGCTTCTAGGGGCTGGGCTTCCTTTCGTTCCACGGTTCTCAGGAGTATTTTCCTATGAGCCGCCCAGGATAGAGATGCTGGGGACGCTGTCCCATGAGAAAAGAATGTAGGCGAGATAGGACCACATAACATCAGGTAGTTATGTACTCACCATAACGCTCGATGTATGTGGTCCATCTCCCCTCACATTCTTACGTACCCTCCCACCTGCCCCCTTCCTGTAGGATTTGGAGGAAAATTGGCTCTGAGAATCCTTCAATGCCAGTTGATTTTTCTTTCCTTTCTGGCTGGAGCTCCTTCCAGTGGTGATTGTGTATGGGGTGTGACTGGAATGGCTGCAAACTAGATCTGGGGCTAGGACGAGGTGCATCTTGGGATACCGGGTTAGCCCAGCCAATTAGAGACTTCGTGCTAGAGAAATAAGTTGGCCGAGTCGGAGCCGATTCTCTGCTCCGAACCCGTGAGTAAAGAATGTGAGGCGAGATGGACCACATACATCGAGCATTATGGTGAGTACATAACTACCTGTTTTTAACAGTTCACAACCGTGCCTGTTGAAAAAAAAAGTAAGTTCCATATGTAACTGGGAATTTTTAATAAGTCCCGTCGGGTACTTCCAAAGTCTTAGCCCTTTAGGCACTTGCTCTCGCTTAACACGCTCCTGCAAATAGGAGTTTTCCAGTTGAAGCTTTTTATATTTGAAAACAAAGTCTTGAAATGACCTGAGTTGCGATTCCAAAGACCCAGCCATATCATCAGGTCTGTCAGCACTATCACATAACTGTACTTCATTCTTGAGCGATTGCTCCGTAGAAAGAAACACAGCACCCACACCGCCATTTCCAGGTCTGCATTGTTGTGTAATTCTTGCGCTACCAGACGTGGGACTCGAACTGTGGCTCCTCCCCTGCGTTTTGTTGCCATGAGAATGCTCCCCCTATGCAGGAGTAATGAGAGAGGGTTCATAAAGTTGCAAACACCCTGCACCCCCTGGGTTTAAGGGGTGGGCCGTTGGATGAGTTTTTGGAACTCCTTGAATTAAAGTGGCAAATCAAACTTAATGCCAGTACAAAACCAGTATACTAAAACTGAAGTCTTTGCATTTTTTATGTGTGATTACCAACTACCAATGAGTGGTTGTGTGTTGTGGTTCTTGCAAAATGTGTTGCACTTTGACATGTCATTCATTTTTAATTTCCTGGGGAAATGATGTCATTAATTTGTAAGGTGGGATGGGTTATTTAAGCAGTGAATTTACTTTGTATTTGTATTCTGATGAAGTCAGTGGAGTCTGACGAAAGCACTTAATTGAGTAAAGAAGAGTTTTCCTTTTACCTGGATCTGTGGTATTGTTGGCTGCCTACTTCGTTTTCTGTTTTTCCACAGTTTGTCTTGGTCCTTTGGCGGTTTTTGATGAATCCAAGGTAGTTTATTTCATTTGCTCTTCAACCTGCGGGTCCTCGGATCCATATCGGATCCAACATGGCTACATTTTCCGGCTACATCTCCGAGCTCCATGCTCCTCCCCTTACACATAATGCCCTTGTTTCCCTTCTCCCTTCAGATCTCGTTTGCCGCCTGAGAGGAAGCAGTGTGGTCTGAGCTCCATTGCAGTTTAAACCGTACAAATTTTCACTTTGATATCTTTCTAACTATCCCTTTCATTCTTAACTTTTCTATACCTTCACGGGGTTCTATGTAGTTGTTTTCTGGTAGGCTTTTCTGTCTTCCTCCCCTCTTTCTTCCTCATGGTAGTGTGTGTGTGTTTGCATGACAGAGCAAGATGCAGAGGACAGGAGGAAATGGAAACAGTTGATCTGTTGTGGCGACCCCTAACGGGAGCAGCCAAAAGAAGAAGAAGAAGAAGGTATTGTGTGTGTGTGTGTGTGTGTGTGTGTGTGTTGCTTGAACTGGCTAAGGCATATTGGATACCCCAAAGCTTAGTTTCAATAGATGCACACAGTGTGGCCATAAGCTTTCCCTGGCGGATGATCACACTCTGTGCATGGTTTGTTTGGTAGTGGATCACCTCCAGTCCCCCTGTCTTATTTGCGCTAGGTTTAACCACAGAGCTCTTAAGGACAGGTGGGATAAACTTATTGTCAAGGGCCTGTTGCCCTCAACTGCTGGGACGGATGTCCCACCTTCCCCAGCTAAGAAAGCAGCGGCTGCTGCTTTGTCTTCCCCTTCCTCAGCCTCTGGGACTCACTCTCCCACTAAGAGGCCCGGGGAAGGGGATAAGGTCAAGAAGGGCTGGCCACACAGGCGCTCCCCTGACTGCTCGTCGGAGGCCGGCCACCTGGCAAAGACTAAGCTTGTTTCCAGGCCTGTTTCACCTCAGCTCAGGTCCCCAAGGTTCTCCCCTGAGCCTGATGTTCTTGTTAGCTGGTCGGCCCCTAGGCCCTCTCCCCACTGGCTCTCCTGGCCCACTTCGGCGGCATCCTCCCGGTCTACCTGGAACCTATCTGAAGCAAACATGGACAAGATTATGCAGAGATTTATCGGCACTCAAATCCAGATGGGGGGGGGTCTTGCCAGGGACTTTTCCCACCAGAGCATGCATCTTCCACCAAGTATTTAGACCAGTCACTCCTTCTCTGATCCAACCCACAGTTTCAGAGCTGTTGGATCCAAGGACGGTTGGAGTTGAGGGGTCGATGCCGATGGTACCTTGTACATTGATGCCAGCTATTGCCCTGAGTGTGTCAGATCCAACTAGATTGAATCCGAGCTCTCTGAGCCGTAGCCTCGGGGTTGGATCCAAGGGGGTGCTCTCTGCTCCAAGATTGTTGGAGGGAAGCATTCCCCTTGGCATCTCGGCTCCTAGAGGCTCAGCTCCGACTCCCCAGTCGGATCAGAGGGTAGCGACGTCCGCCAGTTCAGCCCAGGAGGTCTGTTCCCCCTCTGTATTCGACGTGGTGGAGAGGGTTCGCATAGGGTCGAGGCCTCTGACTATTTCGTCTTCGGAGTCCATCCAGACCTCCCTGGTCTTGAGTGCAGGTCCGACCATCTTGACCTCTCAGGGACAGCCTATAGCCGTGATATCCCAGGACGGTCCAACCTTGGGACAACCCACTTGCGAGACCTCTCCAGAGAGCCCTCCTGAGGAGCCCCACCGCAAGCATACATGTAAAAGGAGGCACTTGTACTCTCCTCCAGAGTCCCTCACAGAAGACATGGACCTGGATAAAGGTGAAGGTTCCCCAAGATCACTCCCCGAGGATGTCTCCTTTGGAGACATCATGGAAATCCTACGCCAAAGAGGGGGGGTGGTCTGCCCAAAAACCAAACTCTGACGAGTCCGTGTTTCTGGAGGCATTTAGCTCAGGCCCATCTACCTCTTGGGTGTCCCCTCCTGCCAATCCACTCATGGATCTGATTACGTCTAGGGCATGGATGGAGCCAGACACCATAGAGCCGATACCCAAGCACCTGGACAAAGCCCTCCCGCAGATGAATTACAGTGGCACAAGGGGGCACCTGTAGATGCTATGCTGGTGGTGGCGGCCACCAAGAAGGAACTCGCCCAGGAAAGTTCCACGGTCCATCCGCCTGACCGAGAGTCAAGGACACATTGGATTGCTTTGGGAAGTGAGTCTATACTTCAGCAACCTTGTGCGTGACGTTGCTGAACTACATGGTGCACATTATTCGACTCCAGAGAGATCTGGTCAAGGAAGTCATAGTGTCGACCCCAGGCTCCATGTCGGCAGAGGACAGAAAGACGTTCAATGCATGAATGGCCACCCTAAAATCTGTAGCCAACACGTCCATGCGTTTGCTCTCCCATGCCACAGAGGGAGCCGCACGGGCGGCAGGGTCAGGCATTGCCATCCAGCATCATGCCTGTCTCCACGTATGTCAGTTCTCACAGCCCTTCAGGGTGTCTTTCACCAATGCTCCTTATGATGGTTCTTCCCTTTTTGGAAAGACAGAGAGACTTTAATCCAGAGCGAGGAGGACAGGAAGACACTGTCTGCCATCGGGGTTTGCTTCTCACCGCCTCAAAGGTCCTTTTCCAGGAACCAGCGAGGCCAGAGGAAGATGTGGTTCTGCAAGTCTCAGGCGTTTTCCTGGGACGCTCAGGACTCACCTTTCCCCAGAGGCAGAGGAGGATACGACAGACACCGCCCTAGAGGCAGAGGGGGTCCTTGGAATTTTGGGTCCAGAGAACCTTTCTCGGATAAACCCAGACAGCAACCCTGAAGGGTTGCCTGGCTGTCCATCTCTGGAGGCAGTCAAGGGTTGTTTGTCGCTTCACCCACTAACATGGGAGTCCATCACTACAGGTCATGGGTGCTGCGAGTCATATCCAGAGGATATTTCATCCCCTTCAAGTATCCACCACCTTCCAACTTAACCCTCTCGGGTGTTCCACCCACGCAACAGGAGGAAGCAGTAGTGCAGGTAGACTCTCTGCTGAGAAAATTGGTCATCCAGCCAGTCCCCCTAGACCAGTCCATATCCGGGTTTATTCCAGAGTTTTTTTAGTGCAAAAAAGACGGGAGGACCTCAGACCAATATTGGATCTGTCCCAGTTGAACCTGTCAGTAACCAAGACAAAAATTCTGGATGGTCACGAATCAATCTATTCTGCTTTATCTACAGGACAGAGACTGGATGTGCTCGATTGACCTCCAGGATGCATACTATCACAATAAGATGCACAGGTGCTCCTGGAGGTTCCTTCACTTCCGGCTGGGAGCCAATCATTACCAATTTTGAGCCCTCCCCTTCGGTCTCACCACAGCCCCCCGGGTGTTTACCAAGGTAATGGCAGTGGTAGTGGCTCACCTGAGGCTTCAGGGCATTCAGGTATTTCCATACCTAGACAATTGGCTCTTTACTGCCCCCTCAGAGCATCTACTATGTCAAGCCAGGGACTCCTTCATTCGTTAGCCAACAAGTTGGACATCACGATCAGTATGAACAAGCCTGCCCTTCAACCGGTACAGGTTCTAGATGTCATCGGGGCATGGCTGGGCACAATACAATCACAGGTCCTCACCTCAGATAGGTTACGTAGTTTGAGGCTGCACATCTTACACATTAGACCCAGTTACGAACAGCCAAAGTGGTGTTAAGAGCTGTAGGTTCTATGGCGGCAACAATAAATCTTCTCCCCATGGCATGCCTTCATATGAGGGCACTGCAGTGGACTCTAGCGGTACAGTGGTTGCTGTTAGACCTTCCCTTATCCCTCCCAGTGAGAATTTCAAAAGCATGCAGGGAGGGACTCCCTTTGGTGGTGGATTCAGTCTCCGGATCTACTCAAGGGCGTCCCTTTCAAGCTCCTCCACCCTAAACCAGGGTGACCACTGATGCCTCCCTACTTGGGGGGGGGGGCATTGCTCGGGAAGGACAGTCCAAGGCACATGGTCCCCTTCTGAGACCTATCTGCATATCAGTGTTCTAGAGATGAGAGCGGTTCTTCTTGCGTTGCAGGCCCTCCATGCTCATCTTCCTCTGGGAACGATTGCAAATCAGACGGACAACATGTCAATGGTCTGGTATATCAACAAACAGGGGGGAACCAGATCTTATCCCTTATGTCGAGAGGTCATGAGAGTGTGGGAATGGCCGATCTCCACCGGCCATTTTCTGGTGGCAACGCACATCCCGGGATGGTCCAACATTTTAGTGGACAGGCTGAGCAGATCTATCCTGATGCTTTACGAGTGGTTTCTGAAGCCTTCAGTAGCGGAGCAGATCTTCCTAGAGTGGGGTCGTCCTTGCTGCCATCTCTTCGCATCTCCTTCTAATGTGAAATGCAGTGAGTTCTTCGCTCTGAACCCCTCTTCGGGAGAAGTCCCCAGAGACACTCTGATTCATGCTTGACCTCCCAGGTTTCTTTATGCTTATTCTTCTCTTCCCCTCATGTGGAAGTTTCTGCAGAAAGCCCGAAAGCTGGGGAGCACTGTGATCCTCCTAGCCCCATTTTGGCCTTGTCAGGTTTGGTTTTCCTTACTCTGGTCTCACCTATTTCTTCCACCATGGATCTTGGATCTGGTCCCAGATCTGCTCTCACATCCCTCTGGGATTCATCATCCAGATCTGGACAGTCTGAAGCTCACTGCTTGGCTGCTCCGGTTCCTATGATTCTTAGGACTCCCGGTCTATCATCTCCTGTTAAATCCATTCTGGTGGTGGCTCATAAATCGTCCACCAGGAAAGTTTATTGCAATAAATGTAAAAGTTTTTTCTATTTGGGCCATTCAGAGGTCTTTAGACCCTTTCACTGCACCACTTTCAGTGGTCTTTGTTTTCCTAGCTAACATTTTTCATCAGAGCACAAGTTCCTCAACGGTGAAAGTTCATCTAGCCACCATTTCTAATTTTCATGTTGGGTAGACGTGTCTTCATTGGCCTCTTCTAAACTTTGTAAAACCTTCTTCCAAGGTGCTTTTCTTCTCAGACCTCTGGTTAAGGACCCCATCCCTCCATGGGACCTTACTTTACTGTTGCAGGCATTGGTTTCTCCTCCCTTTGAGCCTGCGGCATCTGGGGATCTATGAATGTGAGTGGGACCTTACTTTGCTGTTGCAGGCATTGGTTTCTCCTCCCTTTGAGCCTGCGGCATCTGGGGATCTATGAATGTGAAGTTGTTAAATCTCACCATTTATTCTCACTGATAGGTTCAGAGCCGATCCTCGGCTCCGACACGGCCGATAGCAAAGCTCAAGGTTTGCCAGTAGCTCGAGACCAAGTCCCTTATCCCACAATGCACTGCTGGAATTACCTCAGATCTAGTTTGCCGCGGCTAGAGAGATCTCGGTGATCCAGTTAGCTCGGACCATTTTGACAAATTGCAAGTTAAAAAACTCTTTTTTCTTTTCTTTTGAGTGATTGTTAGTGTTCAGTGTGTTTCTAGTTTAAAATAATATAGTTTTAAGTAGGTTAGTTTTCTAGAGATCTACCCTATGTGTAGTTTTTGTTTTCTTGGTGTTAGGCCCTTTCTTGGCCCTATTTAGTCTTACTATCTTTAATTGTTATTAGTTTTCTTAATGTGGGCTTAGTTAGCCCTGTATTTAGCCTTTACAGGTATTTTTTGTGGTGTTCTTTTAAAAGAATGTCGGATGAGAGAGAGAAATCTCACCCCAAATCGGGGTTTAAAAAGTGTCCAGATTGTGGACAGAAAATGTCCGTTATGGACGGACATGTCCAATGTGTCTATTGTCTGGGGGCTAAACACCTCCAAGACTCCTGCAGTATATGCCATTCCTTTTCATCTAGGGTTCTCTTAGAAAGGAGGAGAAAACTAATAGATAGGGGTTACTGCAGCATTCTTTTTCTGAAGTGTTGGGTAGCCAGGAAAGTGCCAGCACTTCATCAAAATCTTCAAAGTCTTCTGATTCCAAACAAACCAAAAGGGCAAAGAGATCAGAGGGTACAGAGTCATCAGCTCCACAGCTCTCGGAACCGAGTGTCCCTTTGGTTCGGTACCAGCTCCCAGTCTTGGAGCCAGTCTCCGAGGTCCCCTCATCTCCTCTGCTCCAGTCAGCACCTTTGGTGCACTCCTCTAAGTCTTCGGTTAGCCTCTCTGATTTGGATATGGATCAGCTAGTGCAGAAGCTTTTACGGGCACCAGGACTTGCTAAATTGTTGTCGGCACTGACCACTTCGTCGGAGCCGGAGACCATTGAACCGGATTTGACTACTCCTCCTCCGAGCCGTACTGGACCTTCTGAGCCGAAGGAGATGGAACCGATGATTGTCGAACCCTTGGAACCGAGACCCGCACCGGTGTTATTGGTTTCATCTATTCGGACGTCCTCGGCACTGACCAAGGACGCTAGGAGCCAACACTCTCCTGTCGGGTCTGGGGAAGATAGTCGGACCGATATGTCAGTGCCGACTTTTCCTCTCGGGGCTTCGGCTCGGATGAGCTCGGCTCCTACCTCAGGCTCGGAGCCTATGGTTTTGGTGCGGGAGGATCAGACGGTCTGTCCGAGTCCATCTACCCCTTCCCGTCAGAACCATGGCACTTTCGATGCCATGTGGAGAGTCATGTCTCCTAAGACATTGTCAGCATCGGTTCGGCATTCCCTCTCCCCTCAATTTCTTGTGTCCGCTTCTTCAACTACCAGTCCCCCTGTGAAGCGTAGAAACCCTGAGCGTCAAGTCCCTCCACAGGGTGTCCTCTGCTCTTCCGAGACCTCCCTAGATCTCCCCACTGAGGAGGTACCCAGGAAGAGATTGCACAAGAGGAGGCACTTGGAATCCCCACAGGAGTCTTTGACATCTGACACTGACCTGAATGAGTCAGAAGGGTCCCCTCGATCCCCCTCTGAGGATATCTCCTTTGCAGAGATATTAGAGATCCTGAATCAGAGGGGCGGTTGGCAGTCCAAAACCCCTACTAAGGATGAGCCAGTGCTCTTAAAGGCTTTTGAATCTCAACCTTCCACTTCTTGGGTGTCTCCGCCTTATGATGAACTTATGGAGCTGATCTCTCGTAAGGCGTGGGAGTTGTCGGAGGCCATGGAACCTGTCCCTCGGAAGCCAAACATGTTTATCTCTGCCCCAGTGGACAAAGCCTCTTTGACCAAGGGAATGGCTGTTGATGCCATAGTGGTAGCAGCTGCAGCCACCAAAAAGGAAGTGTCTGAAACATCTACATCTATCCATCCTCCTAATAGAGAGTCTAGGATCATGGATAGATATCGGAAACGCATGTTTAGTTCAGCGACCTTTTCTCTTCGATCGCTAAACTATTTAACCCATTTCATGAGACTCCAAAGAGATCTCCTGAAAGAGCTAGGAGATCTTCTTCAGGGTGCGGTAGCTGCAGGGGTGGCCAACAGAGTCAATACACAGCTCGCTACCCTAAATTTGGTTGTGAACTCGTCCATGCGTCTCATATTATATGCAGCTGATGGTTCAAGTAGAGCGGCTAGTTCAGGCATTGCTCTGTGGTGACAAGCCTGAATGCGTCTCTGTTCCTTTGCGGAGCCCTTTAAGTCTTTCTTTATTAACACTCCGTTTGATGGCTCATCACTGTTTGGGCCTAAAGTAAAGGAAACATTAACCAGGTGTGAGCAGGAAGGCAAGACCCTATCTGCCATTGGAGTCTGTTTTTCTACCCTACTCGGCCCTATCCCAAGGGCCCTAAGGGTGGAAAAATGTGGTTCCGAAAAGCACAGGGAACCTTCCAGGACACACGTGGAAAAACCCCCTCTAGAGGCAGAGGAGGGGGCTATAATGGAAGACGCTGCCCGCACAGCAGAGAGGGTCCGCAGCAACAGGGCGACAGAGGACAGTTCTCTGGTCAGCCCTACCAGTGCCCTTGAAGGGAGGCCTGGCTATCCGGCTCTGGAGGCAGTTGGGAGTCACTTATCTTTGTATCCAGAAGCCTGGCTAAACATAACGTTGGATACTTGGGTACAAAGCATCATTTCCAGAGGATATTTCATACCGTTCTCTACCCCTCCCACTCCTGTATACAGAATCACAGATGTTCCATCCAGTCTCAGGGAACAAACAATCATAGAAGTCCACAAATTGCTAGAAAAAAAGAGTCATCCAACCAGTCCCAGCAGACCAAGTTGGATTCGGAACTTACTCAAGATTCTTTTTGATACCAAAGAAAACAGGGGATTGGAGACCTATCTTGGACCTCAGCAGACTCAATAGTTCATAAAGAAAGAGAAGTTCTGAATGGTCACGCTTCAGTCCATTCTTCCCTTCCTAGGGAAAGGCGATTGGATGTGCTCCATATATCTCAAGGACGCATACTATCACATAAAGATGAACAGGCGCTCCAGGGATCACCTGCGTTTCCGGCTGGGAGCCAATCATTACCAGTTTCAAGCTCTGCCCTTTGGTCTCACTACAGCCCCCAGAATGTTCACCAAATGCATGGCAGTGGTCACGGCTCACCTAAGGCGTCTAGGATTCCAGGTGTTTCCATACCTAGACAATTGGCTCCTCACCACTACCACCAGGCATCAGTTGACGCAGGCAACACAATACACTCTGATGCTCTGCCATCAATTAGGCATTACAGTCAACTTCGAAAAGTCTGCTTTATTGCCATCGCAGCATATCGTTTTTATAGGAGCAGAGTTAGATACTTCAACCACCACTCTACGTCTTCCAATCGAAAGAGTCTCACTTCTCCACCAACACATCAACTCACTGGTGGCAAAGAACAAAGCTACAGCAGCAGAGGCCTTGAAGGTGCTAGGTTTGATGGCAGCTGCAATCCTGGCTGTACCACTCGCAAGGATGCATATGCAAATCTTTCAATGGCTCCTCTTTGCTCAGTGGTCTTACCAGAAACTGCCGATGCACCACATAATTCTCATCACAGATTCTTGCAAGAGAGATGTTCGGTGATGGTTGACGTCTCTTCATGTAACAATCAGAAGGCCCTTTGTTCTCCCCCCCCCAGTAGCCACTGTGACCACGGACGCTTCCCTAATAGGGTGTGGGGGGGCATTTGCAGAGAAAGACTGCCCAAGACACATGGACGGATCAAGAGTCACATCTGCATATCAATGTTCTAGATTTGAGAGCGGTTCTTCTGGCGTTGCAGTACTTTCAGGACTCTCTTCCTCTAGGAACTGTTGCAATTCAGATGGACAACATGTCAGTAGTCTGGTACTTGAACAAGCAAGGTGGAACCAAGTCTTACCCCCTTTGTCGAGAAGCCCCCAGGGTTTGGCAATGGGCTGTGCTGTCCCAGTGTTTTCTGTTAGCAACGCACATCACGGCGAAATCCAACGTGATAGCGGACAAGCTAAGCAGGGCGATATTGCTCCCTCACTAGTGGTCTCTTAAACAACAGGTTGCGGAGTTGATTTTCCGCAAATGGGTCCAGCCTTGCTGCGACCTCTTTGTCAGCCACATCAATTCAAAATACAGAAGCTACTTTGCCCTAATACCACCTCCGGGACATCCCCTGAGAGATGCAGTTGCACATGATTGGCCCCCGGGTCTCCGTTATGCATGCCCACCCTTTCCAATGACACCCAGATTTTTACAGAAAGAAAATCGCTGGGAAGGACTGTTATCCTTATAGCCCCCTACTGGCCTCGACAGATTTGGTTCCCATTTCTCCACCATCACCTGCTGGAAGATCCATGGATCCTGGACCCAGTTCCGAACCTTCTGATGCACCCATCAGGGGACCTCCATCCTTCTCTGCAGTCCCTGAAGCTGACTGCTTGGCTAATCCACTTCCCCCAATTGCCAGGCTTCATTCAATTTCAGAAGATACAAGAAAAGTTCTCTTGTCTTCTCACAAGCCATCCACCAGGAAATTATACTGAAGTAAGTGGAAAAGGTTCTCAGTTTGGGCCAACATACAGAAAATTAACCCTTTCCGAGCTCCGCTATGGTCCATTTTAGAATTTTTGACAAAAATTTTTAAGGAAGGGGCAGCAGCTGCTACAGTTCGAGTCCAGCTAGCCGCCATCTCAAATTTCCACCTTGGATTTGATGGCTCGAACGTTATGGGCCATAAGTTATCCAAAACTTTTCTTAAAGGTGTTCTTCACATGAGACCTCTTGCCAAAATTCCTTATTCTCCCTGGAATTTAAACTTTATGCCGTCTCAAATTATTCTCCCCCCTTTTGAACCAACATCTTCTTGTGATCTCAAATATTTATCCTGGAAAACTATTTTTCTAGTGGCCATTACTTCTGCCCGCAGTGTGTTAGAACTCCAAGCATTATCTGTCAGACCACCTTACATGATTTTCCATGCTGATAGAGTATCTCTCAGAACAAACTCCTCAATGTTAAGTTGTCTATCTCGCCTTCATTCTTGCTGGATGGGTTCGGAGCCGATACTCGGCTCCGACTCGGCCAGTACTAAAGGTCGAGAGCTAATTCCACCGGCTCAAGGCTCCCCTATATCCCACAATGCTAGGCGGTAACTACTCAGATCTCGTTTGCCGCTTAGCTGACGAAGTGCTTTTCTACCGGCTCTGGCAGGTTAGTGAAAAATTATTCTATTTTCACAATCTTTAGACCCCTATTACTTTCTTAGTATAACTGTTAGTTTTTATTATCTTTTCCATGAATCGATTCACCTCTTTTGCCCATAATCCCTCCCTTTATTCCCCTTTAACTTTAGGCCTTAGGCCCCTTCCCCTACATCTCCTAGTCCTTTAGTGTGACTGGAATTTTATATTTTTTCTTAAAGGCCTGTGTGTGTGTGTGTGTGTGTGTGTGTGTGTGTGTGTGTGTGTGTGTGTGTGTGTGTGTGTGTGTGTGCGAGTGTTTTTATTACTTAGGCCTTTACTATGTCTAAGGACTCCAAGGTCTCAGGCTTCAAGAAGTGTGACTCGTGCTGTCAGAAAATTTCTCTGACAGACGATCACACTTCTTGTGTGTATTGCCTGGGACCTTTGCACCTACAGGACTCATGTGCTATGTGCCATGGTTTCAGCCCTAGAGTCCTGCAGGAACGCAAAAATAAATTGATTTTGCGTGGCTTATTAAAGCCTGAAGGCCCCCCGACCCAGTCTGTGTCGGGGAAGCCTTCTAAAACTTCCAGACAGTCGGCTCTGGCTTCAGAGCCGTCGTCTGGGAGTATCAAAACTCTTGACATCAGCTCCAGCTGGAGCCGATGTTTCCAAGCCTCATATTACCTGCCAGCGAGCCGAGGCTGATAAGACTTAGTTGGTTCCGATACTTTTATCGGAGCAACCTTTAAGAAAAAGATCTAGGTCTCCCTCCATCGGCTCCGTTCACTCGGCACCAGGGTCCCCTCTTCTTTCGGAGCGGAGCCATAGATCGCATTCCTCATGGTCTTCCAGGCTATCTGACCACGATTTGCAAAGGGTAGTGAGTAGACTTCTCAAGTCTGAGGCGCTGGCCCAAATGCTTCATAGCCCGACTCATCAGTCAGTGGCTATTTCTGTCCCTCAATGTGTTCCTCCTCCGACTCCTTTGAGCTAATCGGAGCCATGACTGTCTGTCCCACAGTCGACTCCGTCAGCCCCTCCATCATCAGTGCCTGCGGTGATTTCTACCCACACCCTTGATGCGGCTGTGCAACTTTGCGGACCCTTTCAAGGCGTCCTTCACCAATTCCCCCATTGATGGATCATTCTTGTTTGGTCCTCAGGTGAAGAATACATTGACTAGGTGCAAGGTGGAAGGTAAGACTCTCTCTGCCGTGGGAGTCCGTTTTTCTACCCCTTCTAGGCCTTATCCCAAAGGTCAGAGGGGAGGAAAGATGTGGTTCCGCAAACAAACCCAGGGAGTCTCATCTGACGCACAAGGTTGATTCCCCTCTAGAAGCAGAGGGGGGAATAACAATAGACGCCACCCTAGAGGCAGAGGAGGTCCGCAAAACCAGGGTAGGAGAGAAACTTTCTCTGATAAACCCTCTCAGCATCCCTGAGGTGCTGCCCGGCTGTCCACCTTCGGAGGCAGTCGGGGGAAGATTATCCCTGTACCCAAAAGCCTGGCTTTCCCTTACACAAGACAAATGGGTACAATCGATCATATCCGAGGGTTACAACATTCCCTTTATTCACATTCCATCCCAACCCATAGGTTCCCTTCCAGACGTTCCACCCAGTCTAAGGGAACAAGCAGCACTAGAAATTTCAAAGCTGCTATCAAAAAGAGCTATCCAATCAGTCCCAGCAGACCAACAAGGATCCGGAATCTACTCCAAATTCTTTTTGGTACCAAAAAAAGCAGGGGACTGGAGACCCATACTGGATCTCAGCAACTTAAACAAGTATATCAGAAAAACAAAATTCCGGATGGTCACGCTACAGTCCGTTCTACCCTTCTTGGGTCAGGACAATTGGATGTGCTCGATAGATCTTCAGGACGCGTACTACCATATAAAGATGAACAGACACACCAGGAGATTTCTCCGCTTCAGGCTGGGATCCAGTCACTATCAATTCAGAGCCCTGCCCTTTGGTCTCACTACAGCCCCCCCGAGTATTTACCAAATGCATGGCAGTGGTCGCGGCTCACTTGAGACATCAAGGATTCCAGGTGTTTCCATATTTAGACGACTGGCTCCTTACTGACACCACCAGACATCAACTACTTCTATCCAGAGATTTCACTATCCAAACTTGCCAAGCTCTAGGCATTTCAATAACTTTCGAAAAATCTGCCTTGTCGCCTTGTCAATCTATTACCTTTATAGGCGCCACATTAGACACACTCAATCTTTCAGCCAGACTTACAGAGCAGAGAGTGTCAGACATCCGCAAACAAGTTTACCTTCTCTTACAATGCAACAAAGTCAAAGCCAGACTAGTTTTGAAGGTATTAGGACTCATGGCAGCAGCTATCCCCCTTCTCCCCTTAGCTCGCTTCCACATGAGGATCCTCCAATGGATGCTGTTTACTCAATGGTCCTTCCAACAGCTCCCGATGTCCCACACCATATTGTTGACTCAATCATGCAAGAATCAACTGTCTTGGTGGATCACATCACCTCAGGTTCTCCAAGGAAGACCCTTCACCCCCCCCCCCAGTCGCCATGTTGACAACAGACGCCTCCCTGATCGGGTGGGGGGGCATTATCAGGGCAGGACAGTCCAGGGCACATAGCAACCTTTCAAGTGCCACTTGCACATAAATGTCTTAGAGATGAGAGCAGTGCTTTTAGTGTTGCAAGCCCTTCACGACTCTCTTCCCACAGGGACTATTGCAATTCAGACGGACAACATGTCCGTAGTGTGGTACATCAACAAACAAGGCAGAACCAGATCATACCCCTTATGTCGAGAGGCACTCAGACTTTGGCAATGGGTGATCTCTTCTCCGCGTTTTCTGGTAGCAACGCACATTCTCGGGAAATCCAACGTGATTGCAGACAAGTTGAGCAGGGCAATTCTCATGCCCCACGAGTGGTCTCTGAAGAAATCAGTACTGGAAGAAGTGTTCCAACGATGGGGCCAGCCTTGCTGCAATCTTTTTGCTACTCCCCAAAACAGCAAGTGTCACGACTTCTTCACTCTCTTCCCATTACCAGGCCATCCCACCAGAGACGCTCTAGTCCACGATTGGCCCCGGGGACTTCTGTATGCCTTTCCCCCTTTTCCACTGATAACTCAACTAATTCAGAAAGCCGTCGCCTTGAGAGTGACAATGATCCTCATTGCCCCTTACTGGCCTCGACAAATATGGTTTCCGTTCATCGTTACCTTTTGGAGCATTGCTATTGGAACTGTTTTGAGGAGATTCTTTTGGCTTAGGCTCCAGTCTGTTCCTGAAAATATTAAATATTGGAAGCCTCTCTGGATAGAGGTAGTCTCTTTGGATCTGCTTTAGCTGACATTTTCAAAAACTTTCAGGAAAGAGGGAATTCATTATGCAAGATTTGAAACAGATTTTCGTCTCTGTTGTTCCCAAATTTCAAAGAAACTGCCCTTCTAAAGTAGGTCACTTTTTTAATAAAGAACAAAAGCCCCCAAAAGGGTAAACAATATTTAAGATATCTCACGAGAAACCCAAGCATGAAATTAGGGGATGTAACCCCCAATCTGATGTTGTCAGTTTTCATTCCATCCTCAACTAATGGGTTTGAATCCAGTCCTTGGATCCAACTCAGCCATTACTAAAGTCCATGGGAACACAAAAAGCTCTCCAGCCTCTCCTTTACCCATAATGCATCAATCCTAAGTTACCTCAGATCTCATTTGCTGCTTTTCGTGAAAGACATGGTTGCTAGTAACTCTTGAGCCTCCTTGTTTATTTTTCAGATAAGTTATAATCTGGAGTAGGGACTTCATTTGTCAGCAACCTTTGGGTCTTGGATCCTACATCGGATCCGAGCCGGCAACTTATTATACAGCTATGGATCCGAGCTCCTAGCTCCTCCCCTCACCTATAATCCCCTGCCAACCCCAAATGGCCTCACATCTAGTTTGCCGCTCTTAAGTTTGTCAGCTGGATTTCGAGCTCCTGGCAATATTTTCAGATAAGTGACTCATTTGTCTAATCAGCCTACTTTTTCAGTAGTTTAATCAGCGTGTGTGTGTTAGGTTTCCCTTTAGTCAGTTAATTTTTAACTTTTAGTGTTTACCCTCCCCTCGCTGGTCGTTAGTGTGTGCCTGTGTGCGCTTGCGTTTGGGGCCTAGTGTGTTTGTGTAGCTTTTATTTAGTTTTGGGTGTGTCAGAGGCCCCAAAACCTATTTTTTCTAAGTGCACCGAGTGTGGCCATAAGCTCTCTCCGGCAGATGGCCACACTCTGTGTGTTCGGTGCCTTGGGGTTGAACATCTGTCCTCGGGCTGTACCATTTGTGCAGCGTTCAACCCTAGGGCAGTGAAAGAGCGGAGGTCGAAGCTGATCCTGGCGGGACTTCTGCCCCCGGATTCGGCTTCGGCCTCCGCTACTCCCGTGGCACCTCCTCAGCCTGTGGTGGTGGCCACTGCTGCCCCCCTTCCCCCGGCCGGGATTCACACTCCTACTAAAGCACCGGAGGACAGGGAGGCCAGGAGGGAGAAACAGAGGGAGAAGCACCACAAGCGGCGGGCCGAGGCCTCTGCTTTGCCCCCCCCAGCTAAGCGGGCTTCTCCCTCCACGGCTTCCAGGTCCCCTCCTCCTCGGCTCCGATCCCCTTGCTTCTCCCCGGGACCCGAGGAGGAGGAGACCCGATCTCTTGAGGTCATCGAGACGGCATTCCAGTCCTGCCTCGGTGGCCTGTTCGAGATCCACCTACAGCCTGTCTGATGCAGACTTGGACCGGATGATGAGAAGGTTCTTCCAGGCCCAGCTGCAGATGGGAGTGCTCTTGCCTTCCCCCCTTCGGGTGGGAACTCGACACCTTTCTTTGTTCCGATAGCTCCTTCTCCGACCCGCTTCCCGGGTTCGGAGCGCTCGGAGCCGGGCAGCGTCGGAGCCGGGGGTGAGTCGGCGCCGACAGTACTGGGTACTTCAGATCCGACCCTGCCCTCGAGTCTGTCGGTTCCATTATCGGATCCGACCTCTCGGAGCCGTGGGGTGAGCTTCGGATCCGAGGGATTCATTGTACCTTTGGCTCCATCCAGGTCGGAGCACACTGGTCCCTCGGATCCAACGGTCTCGGCGCCGGTTCCGATCCCTTCATCGGATCCAAGTGGGAGTCAGCTTTTGGAGCCCAGGAAGAGCGGCTCCCTCTCGGCCTTCGATGCAGGGGAGAGGGCTCTGTTGAGAGCATCCGGACCCCCTGCCCTTGTCTCAGCTCCACCCTGCACTCCCTCTCTGCTGGGTCAGGCTTCCATCACCCGGCCACAGGGACAGCCTGCTTTGATGTCCCAGGTTGTTCCATTGGAACAGGATATTGCTGGTGAGACCTCCTTGGACAGCCCCCCCCCGAGGAAGTGCCTCGCAAGCACAAGTGTAAGAGGAGGCATGTGGACTCCCCCGAGTCCTTAACAGAGGGCACGGACTTGGATGAAGGGGAAGGCTCCCCAAGGTCACCCCCTGAGGATGTCTCCTTTGGAGACATCATGGAAATGCTCAGGATCGGGGGGGGGGTCTGCCCCCAAGGCTTCCTCCGACGAGTCTGTGTTCCTGGAGGCATTCGAAGCAGGCCCGTCTACCTCTTGGGTGTCCCCTCCGGCCGACCCCCTGGTAGACCTTATCACCACCAGGGCATGGAAGGAGCCGGACACTGTGGAGCCAGTCCCTAAATGCCCAGATAGGATTTTGAGCCCCCCCGCAGACCAGTCCCACTGGAGCAAGGGTCCCCCCCGTAGATGCCATGTTGATGGCGGCAGCCACTAAGAGGGAACTAGCTCAGGAGAGCCCCTCGGTCCATCCACCGAGCAAGGAGTCCCGCTCGATGGATTGCCTTGGGAAGCGGGTATTTATTTCAGCGACCTTCTCAGTAAGGTCTCTGAACTACATGGCACATGTCATCAGGATGCAGCGGGATCTTATTAAAGAATACGCTGATTCCCCCCCAGAGTTCATGTCGACGGAGGACAAGCAGTTGTACTCCACTCATATGGCCACTCTAAGATCTATTTCCAATACCTCTATGCGGCTGTTGTCCCACGCCACTGAGGGAGCCACTAGAGCTAGCGGAGCGGGCCTAGTTTTGAGACGTCAGGCCTGGTTCTGACATTGTGACTTCACGGAGCCCTTTAAGGGGTCCTTTGCGAACGCCCCCCTTTGATGGTTCTGCCTTGTTCGGCAAGACCGTTTGCGAGACACTTGTCCAGAGCGAGAAGGACAGGAAGATGTTGTCTGCCATCGGAGTCCGTTTCTCTGCTCCCCAGAGGTCCTCCTCGAAGAACCAAAAGGGACAGAAGAAGATGTGGTTGCGGAAATTGCAATATTCCCAACCCGCTCCGGACAACCAGTCCTTCTGTGGCAGAGGAGGACAGGGAGGACGCTGCCCTAGAGGCAGAGGGGCCCCGAAAAACTTTGGGTTTGGAGAATATTTCTCTGATCGGCCAACGCAACAGCCCTGAAGGGTTGCCCGACTGCTCCACTCTGGAGGCAGTCGGGGGGTGCTTCTCGAAGCATCTGGCGGCATGGGAGTCCATCACGTCAGACCGCTGGGTGCTTCGGATCATATCCAGAGGTTACAAAATCCCAATGCAACATGTCCCCAAACTCAGGAACCTCCCCGATGTACCACCCGACTAGAGGGAGGCTGCAGCCAAAGAAATCCAGCAGCTGCTAAGAAAAAGAGCCATCCAGCCCGTCCCCCCAGACCAGCTCGGATTAGGGTTTTACTCCAGGTTCTTTCTGGTGACAAAAAAGACAGGGGACTTGAGACCAATCCTAGACCTTTCCCTCTTGAACCTGTTGGTAACCAAGGAAAAATTCGGAATGGTCACTCTTCAATCCATTCTCCTTTTTTTGCGGGAGAACGACTGGATGTGCTCAATAGACCTCAAGGATGCGTACTACCACATTCTAATGGACAGACGATCCAGGAGGTTTCTCCGCTTCCGGCTGGGAGCCAGCCACTATCAGTTCAGGGTCCTTCCCTTTGGCCTCACCACAGCCCCCCAGGGTGTTCACCAAAGTTTTAGCAGTGATAGCGGCCCACCTAAGACTCCAGGGAATGCAGTTCTTCCCGTACCTGGATGACTGGCTCCTGACCGCCCCAACAAGGCATCTTCTCTGCCCAGCCAGAGACTATTTTCTCTGCCTAAACCCCCAGTTAGGCATCACAATTAATACAGATGAATCCTCCCTTGCTCCGACACAAGTAATAGAGTTCATAGGGGCCAGATTGGATACCAGAAGTCTGCGAGCCTACCTGACTTCAGAGCGACTACAGAATCTGAGTCTTCATGTGCGGGCCATCCTCCAATCAGAAGCTCCACCGGTGGAATTGGTCCTGAGGGCGCTGGGCTCCATGGCGGCGGCAATAATGCTTCTTTCATGTACTCGCCTAAATATGAGGGTACTTCAGTGGACCTTCCAAGTGCAATGGTCCTTCCAATTTCTTCCTCTCTGCCACCCTATCTCAATCAGCAAGGCTTGCAGGAGGGCCCTGTTATGGTGGCTCCAGTCTCCAGACCTCCATATAGGCCGGCCCTTCTGCACTCCTCCCCCTCTCGCCACGGTGACCACGGATGCCTCTCGCCTCGGGTGGGGGGGGGGGCAGTGCTCAGGCAGAGCAGTCCAAGGCACATGGAACGACACAGAGACCTCCCTGCATATCAGTGTTCTGGAGATGAGGGCGGTGCTGTTAGCGTTGCAAGCACTTCAGAACCTTCTCCCTGTAGGAACTATTGCGATACAGACGGACAACATGTCATTTGTTTGGTACATCAACAAACAGGGGGGAACTAGGTCCTACCCTCTCTGCCGAGAGGCCATGAGGGTGTGGGAGTGGGTGATCTCCACCAACCGCTTTCTGATCGCAACGCACATTCTGGGATGGACCAACATTCTGGCGGACAAACTCAGCCGCACCATTCTTTCCCCTTACGAGTGGTCTCTCAACTTCCAAGTAGCGAAGCGGATATTTGCAAAATGGGGGCAACCCTGCTGCGATCTCTGCCTCTCCCTCAAATATGAAATGCGACATCCTCTTTGCTCTGATTCCCCCACCAGGGGAAGCCCCGAGAGACGCTCTGGTGCATGCTTGACCGCCCGGTCTACTTTATGCCTATCCTCCTCTACCCCTGATGCTAAAGCTCTTACAGAAAACCTCGTGGTTGGGGAGCAGAATGATCCTCATTGCCCCATTTTGGCCTCGGCAAACTTGGTTCCCTTACCTGTGGTCTCACTTAGTGAATCCTCCCTGGATTCTGGATCCCATCCCGGATCTAATATCCCATCCATCAGGCTTACCGAAGCTGGCAGCTTGGCTGCTCCAGTTCCACTCTTAATCAGGACTCCCGTTATCTCTTCACCAGTCAAAGCCATCTTGGTGGCAGCGCACAAACCTTCCACCAGGAAAGTTTACCGCAGTAAATGGAAACGCTTTTCCGTCTGGGCAGAACATCATAATTTGGACCCCTTCACTGCCCCTTTAACGTCCGTGTTGGACTTCCTCACCGGACTCTTTCTGCAAGGAGCCAGTTGTTCGACAGTCAAGGTACAATTGGCAGCCATCTCCCATTACCATGTGGGACATGAGACAGGTCCTTTGATGTCAGCTAAACTATGCAAAACCTTCCTCAAGGGTACTTTTCTGCTCAGGCCCCCTATCAAAGAAGCCGTACCCCCTTGGGATCTATCACTAGTCCTTCAAGCCTTGACTGCTTTCCCCTTTGAACGAGCTGCCTCGGCCGAACTTAAATATCTGTCCTGGAAAACAGCATTCCTGGTAGCCATCACTTCAGTGAAGAGAGTTTTGGAACGTCAAGCTCTTTCCGTGAAACCCCCTTACTTGGTTTTTCATCAGGATAGAGTGTACCTCAGGACCAATCCCTCCTTCCTACCCAAGGTGGCCTCAGAAACCAATATCAATCAGTCCATCAAGCTACCAGTTTTCTTCCCTAAATATCAAAATAAAGGAGAGTACAAGCTGCATTCTTTCAACGTGCACAGGCAGCTGCATTTCTATATTCATAGGACTGCTGGTCACAGACAATCCGATCAGCTGTTCATCTCCTTTGCCAAATTCAGTTTGGGTAAATCCGTCTCGAAGGTCACTTTGTCACGCTGTATTTCCCAATGTATTCTTCTAGCTTATGAAGCTTCTGGGAAGCCCGCACCTCAGGGAGTCCGTGCACATTCCACTTGCTCCATCTCTACTTCTGCTGCCTTTAAATCTAGAGTTCCCTTGGATGATATTTGCTCGGCAGCCACTTGGGCCTCATCTCACACCTTTATCAACCACTACAAACTGGACGTCATTTCCAGAGGGAGAGCATCCTTTGGCTCCGCAGTGCTGCGGAACATCCTTCCATGATGGCCGCCCAAGATTCAGGTAGCTGGGGACTCTGTCCCAAAGGCTGCTGACAGATGAAGTCCCTACTCCAGATTAAGAAGTTATGTACTCACCATAACGTTCCATCTGAATAGGTGGCTTCATTTGTCTGCAACCATCCCCCCTCCTTCCCCCTGGACTTCAGAAGAGTTAGTACTTTTTGTATTATCCTGCCTTTTCCTGTTAGGACACCTTTCCAGGTATCTGTAGGAGGGCAAACTTGATCTGAGGTCATTTGGGGTTGGCAGGGGATTATGGGTAAGGGGAGGAGCTAGTAGCTCGGATCCATAGCTTTATAATAAGTTGCCGGCTCGGATCCGATGTCGTATCCAAGACCCAAAGGTTGCAGACAAATGAAGCCACCTACTCAGATGGAACTTTATGGTGAGTACATAACTTCTTATTTTTTTTCATAATATCTTTCATCCTTTTCCATTCCCTTACCCTCGTCAAGTTAGTATAGCCTATTTTTCTACATAGTTTATTGAATTTCTTCCTGTTTTCTCTTACTCGATAGAGTAATCTATGATACTGTTGTTGGTAGTCGCTGTTCTCTTCCTACTTATTAGAGTAGCCTTACTTACCATTGTTGGTAATTGCTATTCCTTTTTAATTCCCTTTCTCCTAATATAAATAAAAAAAAGGAAAAAAACTTTAAACTTTAAAGTTATCTATATTAAGCTTCCTTCTTCCGTTTCTGTTTGCCATTACCATGATGGAAAAAGGGCCGTTTGGTTTCAAAAATTGTTCTATGTGTGGACTTATTTCACTCCAGTAACCCGCATGCGTGGCTTCAACCTGGTCTGTGACGTCAATAGGACTTGTTGGTGGGACAGATTTGTGTCCCAGAGACTCCCCCATCTGTGGAATAGACTCCCTCTCCATGTTAAGCAGAGTACCTCTTTACCCCTTTTTAAGCGCAACCTGGATAACTGGATGAGAAACAGAAAATACATCCCTGGGAGTCCACCTGTGTCCCTGCTGGACAGGGGCATCAGGTGCTAACTTGTCTAAACATGGTCTAAACTCTTCGCTAGGCTTATAAGGGCCTCAGGGCCAATAGCCTATTAAATTCCTGTGATCCATAAAATGCCTACAACATCTTCATCAAGAATAATCTATTTGTAAAAAATTTAATCCATGGGCTGTGGTGGATAGAAAAAACAAATTGATATTGAAAGGTTTTTACATTCTTCTTTCGAAGAGTTTATTGCAAGGAATAACACCCCACAAAAGAGTAAAAGGAGTTAAAATCTCCAACTCCATCTACTTTCTTGGCTCCATTCTCTGAGCCTTCTAGGAGAAATCAAAATTGGTTCCGAGGAGTTCTTATACCTCTTCCCCCTCGGATCTGAAGAGAAAGATATTGCTGGATCTGATACCCTCAGATCCCACTAAGAAACCATCAGATCCTAAGACTGAGGATCCTTTAATTTTACCCAGGACCAAGTATTTCTCATCATTTGATCCTGCTCTTTTTAGAATGCCTTCTCATTTCTTAGTGAGGAGCCATACAAAATCCCCTGTACTGGTGTCATCTCTGTCATCTAGAGTTCTAACTGAAGAAGATGTGGATCAGCTGGTGAAGAAGTTTCTCTTGGCACAGATCCAGATGGGTGTGTTACCGACATCTACCATCTCTGATCAGGCAGTTCATCTTTCGTTCACTCCACCATTTCCATCTCCTCCTCTGATTCCATTGGATGTTTCAGAGACCCAGGATCCGGGCTTCTGGGTCAGTAAGGCATGGATCCAGGGATTACCTTATAATCTGCTCCGAATTGGACTCTGAATGATTTTCAGATTTGGAGGGCTTTTTGAGCTGGAGCCTCTATGTCGGATCTGAGGTGTTGAAGTTGACTCTGAAATTTTCTGAGCTATCACTACATCTTGGCCGTATGGCACTGGATGACACAGCTCTTACTTCCTCCTCGGGGAGACTGCTTTCAGAATGGGAGACAGTTACTCTCCGGAAGCTTATCTTCTCACATCCAAGATCTTCTCTCTCTACAGAGTGGTCAGCTGTTGAAGTTGTGAAGAGGGTTTTACCTGTTTCAACAGGACTGACGGATCCAGCCCCCTTGGATTTCCAGTCCACTCAAATCCATCTGTGTCCAGAGCCTCGCCATTCGACACCACAGGAACAGCCAGCCCAAGTCCTCCAGACTACTTAGCAGGGTATTATCTTTTTTGGTACTAAAAAGAGTCTTGAGTAAATCCCTGATCCGGGCTGATCTGTGGGTTCTTCTGGATGACTTTTTTGTCCAATAGCTTTGCGATCTCCAAAGCTGCTGATTCCCTCTGATTGGATGGAACATCGGGCAGGGATCTGTTTGAACTGGGATGTTTTAAAAAGGGAATGGAATAGCCTCTGGATATGATCCTTTGCAACCACTGATCATTTGTGATGGTCTCTCCTGACACCTCTCAGGAACACCCCACTGAGGAGGTCCCTAGGAAGAGGAAGTACAAGATAAGGCACTTAGACTGTCCTCAAGAGTCAGTCTGCAAGGAAACTGACTTTGATGAAGATGAAGGATCACCATGAAAACCGCCAGAAGGCATCTCATTTATAGACATCCTTTAGATCCTGAAACAAAGAAGTGATTGGACATCCAGCAACCCTTCACCTGAGGAGTCCGTATTTCTGGAGGTGTTTGGAGCTGGCCTGTGTACCCCCTTGGTGTACTCTGCCTGCCAATTATCTCATTGATTTGGTTGATTGGTTGGCATGGAAGGAACCAAAATAGTTGAACCTATATCCAGGAAACCAAAATAAATTCTAGCACCACCTTTCGGGAAGGAATTCTAGGCTAAAGGGGTGCCCATGGATGCCATGGTCTTTGTGGTGGCCACCAAAAAAGAAACTTGACAAACAGATTTCCACTGTTCATACTCCTAACAGGGAGTTTAGAATGATGGACAGGTTTGGGAAGCATGTCTACACTTTGCCCTTAGGTCACTGAATTACTTTTCACATTTTACTAGGTTGCAAAGGGATTTGATCAAGGAATTTTCGAATTCTCTTTTATGGTCCATTCCTGCAGATGCCCAGTCGTCTGTGGCTTCACAACTGGCTACCCTCTAATCTATTTTGAATTCATCCATGAGGCTAATTTCACATGCAACCATAGATGCATCAAGGGCATAGGCTTCAGGCATTTCCATTAGGAAGCAATCCTGGATACGCTTATGTGATTTTGCTGAGTCCTTTTAGTTGTCATTCTTCAATGCTTCCTTTGATGGCACTTCTTTGTTTGGACCCATAGTGAAAGAAACGTTATCCAGACAACTAGAAACTTCTGAGCTTCCCAAAACCATACATTGCCTGTTTTTGCTTATATATTTGCTAGTACTTTTCACTGTTGCAAAGCAATCTGTTTTGTTTGTTTTAGTTTTCTCGCCAAGCAGAATTAAAAATAACTGATGTGTTATCTGTTTAAAACATTATTTAGAGTCTCCTTGCTGATTTTCTCTTGTTTTACACTTTTTTAGTGTCACTGCTATTTTTCTGCTGTGTTAAACATTCTCTAATGGTTCCCACTGAAACTAGGGAAGCTAGCAGCTGTAGCATAGCCCAGATACAGGTTTGCTGCATCTGAGTCTGTTTGTAGTGGCTGTTTATTCTGAGCATGTTTTCCAGGCCATCTTGGATTGGAAGGGGCTGTTCTGCACTCTAGTGAGAGGATTGTTCTGAATGGAACCTGTCTGATGAAGGGCAGTTGATCTTGGGCTTGGAGTAAGCATCCTCATTGGCCCTTTTGATCCTCTTTAAAAAAATGTTTTCAAGTTTTTAGCTTTTGGTATTAAGCCTTGCATTTGAGCAGGTTTCTGTTTGTTTGCACGTCATATAGCACCGTGCACTGCTGTGCAACTGTGCACCATAGCCAGACAGATTAAGTCAGCAGTTTTTTCTCTTAGATACAGCTGTAGCACATTAGTGTACCCCTCATCATTAGTACCTTTCCGGTCAAATAAATACTACTAGTGAGCTGAAACCTACAAAACTACCAAAAAAAAAAAAAACAAAACAAAAAAAACAGGCAGAAATATCCATCCACTGAGCTCCTCCTTTATCAATCCTGAAAAGCACCCCTTAGTGATAACAGTCTTCAACCTAGCAATGTGAGAGTGTTCAATCTCACCTTTGTTCTTACACATGGGTTCGGAGCCGATCCTCGGCTCCGTGCCGGCCGACTGCAAGCTCTGCATCGAGAAGAAGCTCGAGGACATCTAATACCCACAATCCCCCTCTGCCTTTACCCCAGATCTAGTTTGCCGCTGCTGCATACGCATCGCTGGAGGCTAGCTCGAGGCTTTTACAGATAAGAATTTATCTATTCTGTTTAAATTTTTCAAAAAACTTCTTTAAATCTAGTCAATTAAAGTTAGAGTAAGGTGTGTGAGTGGATTTAGAATTCTCGGTTCCTTAGATTAGTTTAACCTAGTTTAACTAAAGGGTACAGAGTTTTTCGGGGCCTACCACCCCTACTTGGATTACTTTTGACTAAGAAATTGTTGTAGTCTTGCTTTCTTAAGAAATTGACTTCTATTACCGGATTTGACATTTTTACTGGAATTGACTTTTACTGGACTGGACTGTCTCTTTCTCTTGGTATTATGTCGGAGAAAATAAAATCTGGCTTCAAACGTTGTCAGTGTGGCCAAAAGATGTCGGTCACAGACAACCACAGTTCCTGTGTCTACTGTCTTGGCCCTCTCCACTTACAAGAGGACTGCTCTATTTGTCACTCTTTTAGTGGGAGGGTCATGACAGATAGGCGCAGGAAACTGATGGACAGAGGATTGCTGAAACCCTCTTTCCAGGAGGCTCTGGATGCTTCAGACCAGGCATCCAAGTCTTCGAAGGGGTCGAAGGCGTCGGAGCCAAAGTCATTGGCTCCGAGCTCTTCGGGTCTAGTTAGATCACCGGTTCCACAGACTTCGGGCCGAGTGTTCAACTGTTGGCAGTTTCGAGCCTCGAGTCTTGGAACCGGTGACGGAGCTCCCTCCACCGACTCTGCTGAGGTCGGCTCCGTCTTCGATCCCTTCGACTCGTTCTTCTAGGCCCCTTTCCGACACCGATGTGGACCGTGTGGTGCAGAAACGGATGGAGCATACGGCCCTATCTAAGCTTATCTCGGTCTCCTCTCAGTTGATGTCGAGACTTGAAGGCCTGCCACTATCTCCATCTGTTCCTCCTCCGAGACCTGTCCAGTCTTGGAGCCGGAAGAAGCTGAACTGATGATTGTGGAGCCCTCGGTGCCAGAACCGTCTTTTTCTCGGTCGGCACCGTTCACCTCGACTCCATCCGATCCGGTACTGGAGTCTCGGGCGAAGATCCGCCCTTGGTTCCGGGACCGAGTCGGACCGATGTTTCGTTCCGACTCTCCTCTCGGGCCTCGCACGGATCGACTCGGTTCCATCCTCGGGGTCGGTGCCTTCGGCTCCTGTTTCGGGATTCTTCCCATTTCTTGAACCGGAGATACCTCGACTCGGGACCCGGGGCCTTCGAGCTCATGAGGAAGGTGTTGTCTACCCAGACAACCACATCAGCAGGTACAGCTTCTCCTCCCCACAAAGGACCGTTATCCTCCTCTGTACCCACAGCCACGTCCAAGCGTCGGGCACCAGTGTCTCAGCCACCCCTGGAGGGTGCCCCCTCTTCCTCGGAGGCTTCTTCGGATGCTCCCCACGAAGAAGTCCCTAGGAAAAGACTGTGTAAGAGGAGACACTTGGATTCTCCACAAGAATCCTTGACATCTGATACTGACTTAGATGAGTCAGAAGGGTCCCCTAAGTCACCTTCAGAGGATGTCTCTTTTTCTGACATCTTGGAGATCCTAAAACAGAGAGGTGACTGGCAAGCCCTCCCCCCTTCTGAGGATGAGTCAGTTTTGCTGAAGGCATTTGGTGCCCGTCCTTCCTCCTCCTGGGTCACTCCGCCCTTTGATGAGTTAATGGAATTAATTGCTCGAAGGGCGTGGGAGACTCCTGACATGGTGGAACCAGTCCCTAGGAAGCCAAATAAGTACATCACGGCACCACAGGACAAAGCTTACCTCACCAAAGGAGTTCCAGTAGACGCCATGGTGGTGGCAGTGGCCACGAAAAAGGAGATGTCGGAGTCTTCCTCATCTGTCCATCCGCCTAACAAAGACACTAGGACCATGGACAGATACGGGAAGCGCATTTTTAGTTCAGCGGCTTTCTCCATGCGTTCCCTGAACTATTTGACTCATTTTACACGTTTACAGAGGGATCTAGTCAAAGAGTTGGGAGATACCCTCCAGGGTACTACAGATGCCGCTGTCTCAGAGAAAGTTACAGCGCATCTCAACACCCTTACGTCCATTGTGAACTCGTCCATGAGGCTGATATCCTATGCAGCCGAAGGATCGAGTAGGGCAGCGGCTTCAGCGATTGCTCTTCGTAGGCAATCCTGGATGCGCTTATGTTCGTTTGCGGAAGCCTTCAAGTCTTCCTTTACTAACGCCCCATTTGATGGAGCCACACTTTTTGGCCCTAAAGTAAAGGAGACCCTTACCCGGTGTGAACAGGAGGGAAAGACTCTGTCTGCTGTCGGAGTCCGTTTTCCACCCTTCCAGACCGTACCCCAAAGGGCAACGTGGTGGGAAAATGTGGTTTCGAAAACCCCAAGGATCTTTCCCAACACACAGGGTGATGCCCCCTCTAGAAGCAGGGGGCAGAGGTGGAAGACGCCGCCTGGCGGCAGAGGGGTACGCAAAACCAAGGTGACAGGGATACCCTCCCTGGCAAACCTTTTCAACACCCCTGAGAGGAGGCCCGACTGTCCTCCTCTGGAGGCAGCCGGGGTCGCTAGCTTTATACCCTCAGGCCTGGCTAGACCTTTCTTCAGACAATTGGGTAAAAGCGTTGTTACCAGAGGTTACAAAATCCCTTTCTATCCACCCCATTCCAAAGAAAACTCCCAGATGTACCACCCCATCTGAGAGAGCCAGCAGCTACAGAAATTTCAAAGCTGCTAGAGAAAAGAGTCATTCAACCAGTCCCAGCGGACCAAATAGGATTCGGAACTTACTCAAGGTTCTTTTTAGTTCCAAAGAAAACAGGGGACTGGAGGCCGATTCTGGACCTAAGCCATCTCAACACCTTTGTCAAGAAGGAAAAGTTCCGGATGGTCACGCTTCAATCGATCCTTCCATTCTTACAGAAGGACGACTGGATGTGCTCAATAGATCTGAAGGACGCATACTACCACATCAAAATGGCCAGGGCATCCAGGGATCATTTGCGCTTCCGGCTGGGAGCCAGTCACTATCAGTTTCGAGCCCTGCCCTTTGGTCTGACCACAGCCCCCAGGGTCTTCACCAAATGCATGGCAGTGGTAGCGTCTCATCTGAGGCACCTAGGATTCCAGGTGTTTCCGTATCTGGACGACTGGCTCCTGTCTGCCACCACCAGGCGTCAACTGATACAAGCCAGGGATTACACCCTTCAACTTTGTACACACCTTGGCATTTCAGTAAATTTCGAAAAATCGTTGCTACAGCCATCACAGCATATCTTATTCATAGGAGCGGAATTAGATACGCGTCAGTTAGTTCTAAAACTTCCTACAGAAAGAATAGTAGCACTTCAATTCAACATTTCCCTTCTACTGTCGTCCAGAAAGTCCCCAGCAAAAATTGTTCTGAAAGTTTTGGGTCTCATGGCAGCTTCCTTCATTGCGATACCATTGGGAAGACTGCACATGAGAGTGCTACAATGGCTTCTGTTTGCACAATGGTCATTCCAACAGCTTCCACTGACTCACGAAATATTGATAACGAAAACATGCAAATCACACCTAATGTGGTGGTTACAGACTTGCAACCTATCCAGCGGAAGACCATTTGTGCTACCCGCACGTCAGCCGATAACCACGGACGCTTCCCTGATAGGGTGGGGGCATCTTTCAGGGACAGACAGTCCAAGGCGAATGGACCAATCTGAGTACAATCTGCACATCAATGTTCTGGAGTTGAGGGCAGTGTTCTTGGCGTTGCAACACTTTGCTCCCCTTCTTCCTCCAGGGACCATTGCAGTTCAGACAGACAACATGTCCGTAGTCTGGTACATAAACAAGCAAGGGGGAACCAGGTCTTACCAACTATGCAGAGAGGCCATGAGAATTTGGCAATGGGCAGAGTCCACCGGTCGCTTTCTGATCGCAACGCACATCCCGTCATCCAACGTCATAGCCGACAGGCTGAGCAGGGCAATACTATTGCCTCACGAGTGGTCCCTCAAACAGTCAGTTGCGAGAAGGATTTTTCGCAAATGGGGCCAGCCTACCTGCGATCTGTTTGCGTCTCCAATGAACGCCAAATGCAGGAGCTACTTTGCCCTATTACCACTCCAGGGGAAGTCCCCAGGGACGCTGTTGCACGATTGGCCCCCGGGTCTCCTATATGCTTTTCCTCCATTTCCCCTGATTGCAAAGTTTCTACAGAAAGCCAACAACCTTCAGAGGACTATTATTCTCATTGCCCCGTTCTGGCCTCGTCAAATTTGGTTCCCCTTTCTATTGCATCACCGCATTCGGGGACCTTGGATGCTGGACCCAGAGCCAGATCTACTGACTCACTCGTCAGGAGTTCCTCACCCTTCTCTAGAATCTCTCCACCTAGCAGCTTGGCTGCTCCGCTTCCCTTTTTAGCCAGGTCAGTTCCCCTTACATCGGCAGTTCAAGATATTTTAGTAGCTTCTCATAAAGCTTCCACTACAAAGACTTACACCAGTAAGTGGAAACGTTTTGTCTTCTGGGCGGAATCACATCATTTGGACCCTGTTACAGCTCCGTTAAACAAGGTTTTAGAGTTCTTGACTGAATTATTTCATGAAGGAGCTTCCCCGGCTACTTTAAGAGTACAGTTAGCTGCCATTTCTAACTATCATGTAGAAGAATGTGGTGCGCCTATTATGGCTCACAGACTTTGTAAAGCCTTTTTAAAAGGTTCTTTTCATATCAGACCACCAGTCAGAAGTCCGACATCACCGTGGAATTTAAACTTGTTGCTCTCTAAATTGATGTTGCCACCCTTTGAACCAGCTTCAAGTTGCACATTGAAATTTTTGTCATGGAAAACATTATTTCTAGTGGCCATTACATCTGCTAGACGAGTGTCTGAGCTTCAGGCCCTTTCGGTCAAACATCCTTATTTAATATTTCATTCCGACAGAGTATCCCTACGCACTAATCCATCCTTTCTTCCCAAAGTTTGTTCTTCTAGTAATATTAATCAGTCCATTGAATTACCCACCTTCTTTAAAAAACACTCTAATAGATTGGAGTATATGTTGCACAAACTGGACGTCCATAAACAACTCAGATTTTATTTGGATAGAACAAAAGATCACAGGAAATCTGATCAAATATTTGTAGCTTTTGCTGACAGCAGAAAGGGTCTTGCAGTTACAAAATGAACTCTTTCTAAATGGCTAACTGACTGTATCACATATGTTTATGAATCCTCTGACCAAACATTATCAGCGAAACCCAGAGGACATTCTACCAGATCAGTGTCTACATCTTTGGCTCACGCAGCTCGCTTACCTTTAGACACTATTTGTGCGGCTGCTACTTGGGCTAAACCACATACATTTATCTCTCATTACAAAGTGGACAGGGTTTCTAGGGATAGGGCAACCTTTGGTTCCACTGTGCTCAAGAACGTTCTCCCTTGAGTTCCTCAGGATCATGGAGCTAGGACGCTACCCATGTGTAAGAACAAAGGCGAGATTGAACACTCTCACATAAAGAAGTTATGTCCTTACCATAACGTTCCATGTGGAGTGTTCATCTCGCCTTGTTATTACACTCCCACCCTTCCCACCCTTAGGAAGAACGCTCGATTTGGTGCCTGGTCTGCAGTATTCTCCTTCTGCTGTTGCAGTATTACTGTTACTATCATACTCTGGGTATGTTTGTATATATGTACTTTTATGTATATAGTTGGCATGTGTGCGTGCTTTATGTCTGGTTTGCTTGCAAACTAGATCTGAGGTAAAGGCAGAGGGGGATTGTGGGTATTAGATGTCCTCGAGCTTCTTCTCGATGCAGAGCTTGCAGTCGGCCGGCACGGAGCCGAGGATCGGCTCCGAACCCATGTGTAATAACCAAGGCGAGATGAACACTCCACATGGAATGTTATGGTAAGGACATAACTTCTTTTTATGGACAGTTGGACCACCCTTGTTTCTCCTGCCAGCCTTGTGGACTTGAGTCTCTTGAGGCAGTGTAGCAATTGCAGCATGTGCACCGACAACCTTCTAGTAATAACTCACTCTAGTACAGAGTGAGAGAGATGTATCTACACCAAGAATCTTGAATCCATGCTGTCTCACAGTGAAAACAGAAACAAGGAAAAAGTTGTCAAGCCACCCACCACTACACATCCACATAGTACCACTAATCATATATTTATTTATTTATTTATTTTACATTTGTTGACCGGGCTAGTCTAACTGGATATATGTCCATTTTCAGTAGAGGCCCGGGGAGAAAAGGTTCAGGTTATAATACATAGAACATACATAGTTCATAATAACAGGCTGTATAAGGTTATGATAAGCAAAGAAACAATAAGCATGAGTAGCAATTATGAAAAAACAAAACAGTCCCAAAATTTTTTTTTTTTTTTTTTGTATAAAGTACAATATTATGAAGGTGGTGAAATATAAAGGAAAGGATAAAGAGAGATAGCTGTGAAGTAAAGATAGGACAGATATCAAAGATAGAATAGGATGAGTAGAGGAGTACATAGTTTTCTAACAGCTTTAAAAGTTGTTTTAAGAAGGAGTGGTGAGAGAAAAATACCTAAGAAGAGAGGAGAGAAAGTTAAGATGAATGAGTGCTGTTCACGGGGTAAGTTCCATGTCTTAATGTATAGTCGTGGAACTTAGGAAAACAAGCTATTGGGGAGTTGGGTAGAGAAGGGGAGTGGAAATGTGAGATAGGAGATAGATGAGCAGGCTAGTCTGTGTTTCTACAGGGGTAGTGCCAATTATTATTGAGGTAGTTGGGTAGAGAAGGGGAGAGGAAAAGAGAGATAGGAGACAGATGAGCAGAGTACACATCTAACACAAAAATCAACACATGCAGAGGTTCTCTCAGAAAACCTACTGAGACACCATAGACCTCCAAAACACAAGACTGTTACAACTAACACAGTTCCCTCAGCACCCAAGACACATAGCAACACCAGTGTCTCACCTACCAAGCCAGTAAGGCGTAACACTGAAAAAACAAATTTTCTGGTCATTGGAGACTCAGTAGTGAGACACACAGATGTCCCACTCACCAGGTTGGACAAGGAGAAAGTCACAGTCAGCTGCTTGTGTGGTGCCAGGATTCGTCACATAATGCATGCACTTGTGTCACTCAGCAGCAAGTACCATTATGACTGTTTTATAGTTCATGTTGGAGTGGACGACCTGATATGTACCTCATTGGACTATACGATGAGACATGACTGAGCGTGTCCCAGACAGGTATGTCCCTAGCCTTGAGCAGCATACTACCCTAACCAAGAATGATGCCACACTGTAAACAAAAAATTATTGATTTCAATAATTGGCTTAGTTTTTGGTATTATTCAAAGGGGATCCAGTTCCTGTCAGCTTGGGAAGCCATGGTCAACAAACCTCGCTGTTTTTTCAGAGACGGTTTGCAGCTAGCATCTCTAAGCTTTTGGCTGCTCTTTTGGCAAAGACTCTTGCCTCCCCCATAGTGCCTATTTTAGGCTAGGTCTTGAAAACAGACTTACCAATGTGAAATTTGCCAATCATAACAAAATAAGGGTCGTGCTGCTAAACACTAAGAGCTTAAACCAAAAGCTGCACACCTTGGAAATACTTTTATCACTGGATGATGTAGATGTCTGTGTAGTCACAGAAACCTTGTTCAAGGCCTCAGAGAGTACCCCAGACTTGCAACGCTACAAAACACCTTCAGACCAGAAAAATGAATGTGGTAGAACTAAAGGAGGTGGTGGTGTTTACTATATTAGGGATTAATTCACCACCCGTCTAGATAGACTGTAGAACTCTATGGAGTTACTCCAAGTTCAGGTTATGGTAATCCAAATAATACTGAAGACTCTGGTTATGGGGGTGTGTGGAGTCTGCATGTCTTCCCTGCGGTCAAATGAGTTTTAAAAACATGCAATAGGTGGATGCGTGTGTGTGTGTGTGTGTGTGTGTGTGTGTGTGTGTGTGTGTGTGTGTGTGTGTGTTTTCTATGAAGCTTGGGCACTGGGCTGGCAACTCGGCACCGTAAAAACTCCACTGCGCGACCCCTAACAGGAGAAGCCAAAAGAAAGTTTACTTTGGTTATGGGGGGATTTGTTATCCCACCATAAACTGGAAAACTTGCGCCAACCCTTATTTGTTAACTCATGTCCTGGAACAAATTGTTCATACCCCAGCAAGAGGAACAAACATACTAAATCTGGTCATCACTAAGATGTCAAACAGATGCACTACTGCAACTGTCGGCCCCTTGTTAGTTAAATCTGACCACAAATCAGTCACCTTCAAGCTGACACTAACACCAGAACTCACAAAGGGTGAAATCAGACTAAAAAAACTTCACCAGGGAAAAGTATATCTGCCTAGGTGAAGGTATAAAACTACACTGAAGCTTACACTAAAACCCTGTGCAGTCACTTGCATAAGTGTATAGACTCAGCTGTACCAGAAAGAATCAAAGCCAGAGCCCCAAGTAAAAACAAACTGCCATGGTGGACATCCAACATGAACAAACTTTACAATAAACGCAAAAGGTTGTTGTCAAGGAAAATAAAGGAGAGACCCCAGCAATGGAAAAGCACCCTCCACAGCCTCATCAGGCAAATAAGACAACTTGCCAAATCCTCTAAGGGCTCCTTTGAGAAAAACTTAGCAAGCACAGCCAAGATTAACCATAAGGCCTTTTACAGCTAAGTACATAGCCTAAAAGGTAAGACCCAAGCATGTGCAGAACTGTTGACCAATGGTATCACACACGCTGACCCCACAGAGATAGAAACCTGCTAGCAGATAGGTTTGGTGAAAATTTCACTCCCTTGTCTGGACTTGATTAGTAAAGCCATTGCCTGAAGAGCAAAATAGGTTATAACCCCTCTATACTTGGCACTAATCTGGACCATAATTTCTTTTCCCTTTCCTTTCCGGCCCTGCATTGCAGCTCTGGTGGTTTGTTAGCCGCACATTTAACCACTGTAACTACAGTAACAATGAACAGTAGCTGTGCTAATCCACCCTGTTTGCTAATTAAAACTATAGCATAACAGCAAAGCGTTCCACGACCCTGTTTGAGCCAAGCAAGATAACCTTACTGGAGTGGAGATCCTGAGGTCTTAAACCTGAAAATTAACTCCAAAGAACAATAGGTGTGCTAATCCACCCGGTTTGCTAATCAAAACTACAGCCTAGCAGAAAAGCGTCCCACAACTCTGTTTGAGGCAAGCAAGATAACCTTACTGGAGTGGACATCCTGAGGTCTTAAACCTGAAAATTAACTCCAAAGTATGTTCCAGTACAATTAAATTGA